>NW_019384500.1:90625-108309 GCF_000671375.1 Centruroides sculpturatus | reverse complement strand
AAAAAAAAAAAGGTCAACAGGTGTAGCAGTCCAACCGACTCGTGGACTGTCCGGACGGTAGCACTGTCATTTAGACGCCTATGCACTGATCGAAAATAAACATACATGCATACACTGTAATTTACTATGTGGAGAACACTCATTTTATCTGTAAAGTTGATTCCAACGAATTGTGCAACAAATGAACTTGCCAAGACAGACTATAAAAAATTAATTTTCTATGTAATATTCTTAATTGCAAAGAAGCCAAATCTGGCAATGTTGCTCAGAACTGACTAAAGCGCCACTTGTAAACGTCCAATGCGCCAAGTTTGGCGCATGCGCCACGGTTTGGCCACCCCTGGGCTAAGTGGTGAATCAACCACCACAGCCTGTATTCTTTTTTACTCGTCAGATTAGGACTAATGTCGCGCGGGCCGGATAGAACATTTCAGGGGGCCGCATCTGGCTCGCGGGCCGTAGTTTGCCCATCACTGCCCTAAGGGAATATGGTTCAAAGTTGTTACAAAATACGATCCAGAACGCTATCCCAACCCGATGACGTCACTACAGACTTGCGCGTTATGCATGATGTGCTCTATCTTAGAGATTTATCTGATCTGAGGTGGTTCGTGCGGTGGGTGGTGTGAATGAATGACATTCATTATGACCCAATGACGTCACTATGGACTTGCACGTTATGCATGGTGTGCTCTATCTTAGAGATTTATCTATTAGGGCCTGCCAGGCCATCAATAGAGTGATTTCATCTTTGTAGTTAATGCGAACACGAATGCAAACATCCAAACACGTGTTTAGGCACACATAGGCATCCAAACTATGTGTTTAGGCACACATAGGTCGCCTCCAGCCATCTGAGGTGGTTCGTGTGGTGGTGTGAATGAATGACATTCATTCACACCACCTACGCTGGAGGCGACCTACGTGTGCCTAAACACGTAGTTTGGATGCCTACGTGTGCCTAAACACGTGTTTGGATGTTCGCATTCGTGTTCGCATTAACTACAAAGATGAAATCACTCTATTGATGGCTTGGCAGCCCCTAATAGATAAATCTCTAAGATAGAGCACATCATGCATAACGTGCAAGTCCATAGTGACGTCATTGGGTCGGGACAGAGTTCTGGATTGTATTTCGTAACAACTTTGAACCGCATTCCGTCAGGGGATCATTACCTGAAGAAGAACCGTAATGGTTCAAAAACGTTTGTAACTGTTGTAGAGTGTGATGATATGCGCACCAGCAAAAGGTTTATAGGTACGAGTTGGATTACAGTAATACGGTGCAGATATTCCACCATTTTTTGAATCTTGTATGCAATGAGCATTCATATCATGCATGTATAAATTGTTGAAAAAATTAGATTTTTTATTTTTTGTAGCTTAGTATAATAAATAAAGTTTAAAATATATTCAACTTGATGTTTATAAACACGTAATAACAATGAGCAATTATTTTTGTATTTGCTTCATACCTGGTTGTTTTTTAGTTTCATTAATGTACATCAACATCTGTTGTAATACCAAATTTACTATACACAGGATAGGAATTATTGCTTAATTAGGAAATCATCAACATTTATTGGTTCATATTATAAGGGGAATGCATTTCAGACCATCTTGTCCCTCATTAGTTCCTATACAAATTATGCATTATCAGCAACCATACATCTTTTTAAACAAATGAATATACATAGATAAGAATTCTACTTACACTTTGTGATGATGATTATTACCTTGACTATTTCTATATGCTCATAGAGCCTTTTAAAACTACTTTTTTTTTTGTTTTGTATTATGAACACATATTATGAATAGAAATTATAAAGTTAAAGGATTAGAAAAAATTAATAATAAAGGTTTACAAATACTGTACATAGTTCTTGGTACCCTATTTTAAACACTAGAGGAGGGATACACAATTACAAGTAAGGAAAAACAAGGGTAAAAAGGGTGTCAGGCTGTAAAATGTGCTTTGGGACTGGAGATAATTAAAAGTGGAAAATGTAATTCTAGTGATTTTACATCTGTTGCTATATAGTAAAATAGTTGGCAGTTTTTTCAAAAATGGATAAGGTGGTCATCATCAAAAACTGTCAGTTGAAATCTTATCTATGTATATTCATTTGTCTAAAATGATGTATGGTTTCTGACAATCTATAACTGGCCCACCAGTGGCCAAGCAGTCTTTGTACCCTGAACACTGGGAGTTTGGTAGTGGGTTCATGCCTCGCTCGGACAGGCTGACCACATGGAGTTTTCTGGGTTTTCTCCATGTCTGTAAATAGGGGCCAGTTTTCCTTAAAAAGACCCCGGAAGGCATCCCTCCAGGCAATGCAACACTTAGGCAGATCGCCCAAGTGTTTCATTGCCATAACTTACAAACAAACAATGTATAACTTGTATAGGGGCTGATGAGAGACAAGATGGTCTGAAATGCATTCCTCTTATAATATGTACCAATAAATGTTGATGATCTCCTACTCAAGCAATAATTCCTATCCTGTGTAAAATAAGTCTGGTATTACAGCAGATGTTGATTAGCAATTATTTATTGTGACATCATCACAATGCTGGGCATTTTTAATTAATTTAATTTAAAATATATGCTGTCCACCTCAAATTAGTACTCAAGTGTCTTTCTTGCTCTTGTACATAATACTTTTTTAAGCAATACACTCGTGCCAGTCATCTATATAAATCCTTTCAGGGGAATATTTTTGAATTGAAATAACGATTTTTGATGCAAACTGGAAGTTTGTATAAAGTTAATTGGAGCCTATTGCCCCTAAGCTCTCTATATCTAGTCTCAACTTTCATCTATCTAACTCTGTTCTCGAGATTGACAGATGCAATAGAAATTTTTATAGGTCTACAATTCTTTCAAATTGCAGCCCAGAAAGGATAAAACTGTCATTAAATATAAGTTTTTAAATTACATGAGTTTAGTGGACTAAGTGTATCTGCTGACAGTAAAGTAGCCTATCCTGACAAAGGTTAATATATGCAAGTTATCTGAGATGTATTTAAATTTAAAAAATTTTTTGATGCATATATTATATTTTCGATTACAGTAGGAACATAATAGCAGAATTTCATTAATTGAAAATCAATGAAGCAAATTCAGGAATAAAATGTAAATAAAGCTAAAGGTTGAACCATCTTCAGACATGATTAAAATAATATTTTTAGTGATAATGGATCCTGCAAATTGTTATAAATTATTTTTTAAATTTTTAGGAAATAAAAAGGAACTTGTATAATATAGACAATAACAATTTACATGCACAGACAGTTCAAGTTAACTTTATAAGTTCTGAAGTAATTAAAGTAATATTTTCAGTAAATATGAAAATAACTATTGTAAATACAGTAATACCCCGACTTACGCTACCCCAACTTACGCGAACCTGGAGTTAGGCGATTTTCAAATCTCGTCGATTCGTCTTTTGTTTGAGCGCCACGCAACCTATGATTACTTATTCCCCCCACACTATTGTTCAGCTTACATGTTCAGATGTGTCACGCGGAATCCACACATAGCTACAATTTATTTTGTGTTATTTATTTCTGTGTTTGTTATATCTACGGAGACTTGAGAGACTCTACTATGTCATCCAAACGAAGTAGAACTAATTCTTCTGCATCAAACAAGAAAAGAAAAACTTTATCTTTGGAATGTAAAGTTAACATTGGGTATGTTCGTAAAGTCGAACGAGTTAAACGAGAATGAAGTCATCGTTATTCCTATTTTGTTAGACTTTTTGAACGATTTGTTACTAACGCGTTTAACTCGTTATTATTAAAGACTTTGATACAAAAATGAAAATTTGTGAATTGGCAATGAAGTTTGATCTACCGGAATTGTCGATCAGAACCATTATAAAAGGCAAAGAAAAAATTCTTGAAGCTGTGAAAAATGCTCAATCTTTAAACTCAAGCATCATTCATAAACGTCACGGTATTATTGCTGAGATGGAAACAATGTTAAAATTATGGCGTAATAATCAAGTAAATGTGAAAAACTGTAAAATAATATAGGCCTAATTTGTTATACATATGTATTATCTAAGATTTTATTAAACATTTTTTTCTAAATTATTGTTTTTTTTAGTCTCCGGCCCCAATTAAAAATTATTTGTATGTATTTATATACAAAATTATATCCTGACTTACGCGAATTTGACTTATGCGGTTACCGCTCGGTCCCATTTATCGCGTAAGTTCGGGGTATTACTGTAATTGTTTTACTCATTACTTAACAATATAAAAGTTATTATGTAACATTTTATAATTACTTAATTTGTAATGTAGACTTATACTGGAGAAGATTGCCAGTAACACTAGATATTTATTGTAATTTTTGAATTATAAATATCATAAAAGTTTCTAGTTTTTTCCTGTTTTGTTCTAGTTTTTAGATCTGGAAACTATTCACTGCTTATTTATTTCTAACAGAATAATAATTTTTAGAGACTCTAATTATTTATTTAATTAAATTATTAAATTTGACTATTATACAATTATAATTTTTATAATAAATTTATAGATTATATGTATATTATATTTGTGTAAAAAATATAAATATCATTGAAACAATATCAGTATTTAAATGATTTTTATTTTCTGAAATTTTCAAAATTCTTTTTATTCTTCATTTGTTTTAATTATTCATGCAATATGAAATATATTAACCAGATATTTAAATATTTCTAAGAATTTCCACCCACAGAATATTTTATATTAAAAAGTTTTAAAACTATAATTTTAAAATAAAATTTCAAATCAAAATATTATCTATTATTTAATTACATGTAAAATAAAATAAATAAATTATAAAATAGCAATTATTTATTGCAAACACTTTTGATATAAATAGTAGTGTTTGTGTAATATTGATTTTCATTCGTCTTCCAGCATCTCCTTCCTCCATATTGATTTTTCTCTTCATTTCAACATGTCATGCTCCAAGTAGCTATCTAGTTTATAGAAATCTTTTAGACTATTTCTTAATTTCAGTTTTTTTATTTTTTAATGCTTAAAAGGCATATTGAATAATATAAAAGTTGTATCCTATTATAATATTTATTTATTTAGTTTAAATAATTGTTATAGTTATAAATATATATTATTTATGATTTAGTATAATTAAAAATTCCTTAATGAAATGATTGTTATAAGTGTTTCTATATACTGATCTAAAACAAGATAGAGAAAATTTTCCTTGTTAAGATGAACAAAATTAGCCTGTTATCTTTTAAATAGTATTAGTTTACATAATATTTAATCAATATTAGAAATAATTTAATATAAATAAATTAATTAATTTTATGATTTAAAATTTTAGTTTTCAATGATGGGTTATTATTTACAGTAATAATTTAATTAAATTTATTGGATAGAAATAATCTGTTAGTGTTTCAAAATCCTTTTAGGAAAACACACACACACCCCACATATACATACACTGTCTTTGAAATTACATATATATATATATATATATATATATGTATGTATGTATAATAAATAAGTCTAATTTATGTACTAAGTTCAAATAAAAATAATTAATATTACATATTTCTTTGCTTTTATAAAATGTAATAATAATATAGTACTAATAATTTTAAAATTTTTGATTATTTACTGTTTATTTCTTTTTGTATTGAATTATTAGTATGTTACTTTTGTTTTATTACTTAAAAATGTTAAATTTATATTTTTATATGAATAAATAAATGTAACAGAATTATAATCTAAAATAAATTTTCTCTATTAATTTTTTTGGATAGCTAATTACTTTGTTTTTAAAATATTATATTTATGTTTTTTTTCAATCTTCATATAATGTGTGTATTTTGTTCTTTGACTAAAATGATTAAATTATTACATAAGAAATAAAATTCACATACATATTTTTTTTTATTTTTGTCATTCTTGATTATTATGCAATATGAAGTTAGGAAAGATAAAAGTTATAAACTTAGTTTATGTTGTTTCATTATTTTATATGATGCAGAGCTTGTATATAACTTAGTAAGAAGTATTTTGTATTTTTTTTCTAAGTATTTTTCCTAAACTCTATTTTAAATACCAATTCTTAACAAAAAATATCATTTACTATTGTTTAAAGTAGCAAAAACTAATATCATTAAAACTGAAATAATCTCAATTCATTTCATTTAAATGTTGGCAGTTGAATTAACTGAATTGAAATTACTGTATTTCAGTTGTCATTTGAAATACTAATTGATATTCAACTGAAATCATTGATGTGAGTAACTTTGAATGATTATTTCATACTATCAATATGATGTGGCTTTTTATATTAACATTCAAATAATGCTTATTTGATGTTAAATGAAATCAATTGATATCAGTTAATATCATTTCAAAATGACATCAAATTAATATTAAACGAACATTTTAATTCTAAAATAACTGCATTATTATTAGACATTTAATATTAAAATGAATATTATTATAGAATATTTATCCTATTAATATGTATAATGCTGGCTTATTTTATTTTGAATAAACATTTGCAATTTCATAATCATATTAGTTTATTTGAATTATTAAAATAATCTTGTTTAATAATGAAAGTATTTTTAAAATTATGGATTTATTGCAAAGCCTTGATAAATATTAAGTTAAAAAGAAGTAAATGATATTATAATTAATGGAATGTAGTCAATACTTCTGGAAAGATAATTTCATTGCATCTTATTTCATTAATAGATATAAGAAAGTGGTTATGTCATTTGTTTTTTTGTAGTAAAAGTGGTGATGTCTTATAATGCTTTCTCTTAATTAAATGAAATTAAATGAGTATTAGTTTCACCAATACAGAGCTACTTAAGATGGATTGGTTATGTTTACATCATGCAGGGTTTGTGATTTAACCTCAAAGTGTAATTGTTTTACATAGTGGCCAAATTAAATTTGTCTTAATTCATGTGGCAACATCATTACTTGCAGGAAAAATATGTAATTGCAAATATATCAACTCTGCTCATGTCTATCTGCAAGTATGAATGTCATCTACTATGATTATGATGAATGGATGAAATAGTGAACAGCCAAGTTCCAATGCTCCCAAAATATTTACAAGGAATATTATAAATTTGACCATTAAGCATATGATATTTTTAGATTGTTATTAACTGTATATTTGTAAACTGTTTTATTTTATGTAACCTGTTGAATTTTAATAAGAGGACAATATCATAGAGAAGGAACTAATTTCTTAATTGAGGGGATTGGAGGCAAAGTAAATACCCCCAATCCCCTCAATCCCAAGCGACATTTTCAGTCAGATAGAATGAATAATTCTATCTGACTGAAAATGTCGCTTGGGATTGAGGGGATTGGGGGTATTTACTTTGCCTCCAATCCCCTCAATTAAGAAATTAGTTCCTTCTCTATGATATTGTCCTCTTATTAAAATTCAACAGGTTACATAAAATAAAACAGTTTACAAATATACAGTTAATAACAATCTAAAAATATCATATGCTTAATGGTCAAATTTATATTCATACCATCTGCATATAAACACTAGAATGTAGTTTTGAGAATTTCCTGAAAATGCCAGTGGATGGCAATATATGCCATAGAGCTTTGTATTGCCCTGAACAATTCTGGAAGTTTCTGTCAGCATGACAGTGTCAAGCATCAGTTACTAGAGGCAGTACCATGGCAGGCAAGCTACGAATTCACTTGAATAGTGATCAGGTGATTTTAATAGTGAATCAGGGATTCGTGAATCAGATGATCAGGTCAGTAAACAACAACATAAATTTTGATTATCAATTGCCAGGCATTGATGTTTCTATCATGGAGAGTGAGACTCAGGTTAGTGTTGCTTTACATTATGTTTATTCTAAATTATGACTTTCCATGTTTTGTCAGTATGTATTCATATCTTTTTCACAAATGAAATTGATTTTCTAATATAAATGAAGTAATCGTGATTGTTTTGCATGGAAGTGAGTTATTTTTTGTGATTAGGATAATATTAAGTATGTAAACACAATAAAAATAATGTGGCTTGGCACAGTTTTTTCCAAATTTACAAAACTCAACTATTAATTTTTTCCTCAACACCTTAATATGTGACCTCCAATAGGTCAATATAGTAACATAGCCCACACACGACTGCTTGCATGTGCGGGCAATCGGATCCGGGATCTAAATTTGGGTTGAGAGACAGTGTACTGGAAGTAAAATACTCAGAGACCAGGTTAATGTAACAACCGTTTAATTGGAAACGATAGACAATACATGATATACAATTTGTCAATAGTGAGTGTAATAGATGGGTTTAAATTAGCATTCCGTGGTTCTTGAGAGAGACAGTTTACAGTGGTTTGTGAGTTGATAAATACCTGGAGTAAAGAATGTCCATGAGGGTTGAATTGGATGTTGTTAAAGTTGTGATCGTCTCTTTTTTATCATCGAGAAAGTTTATCCAAGAAGTTGTCTTTATGGCACAATATTCTGCAATATCCAAGGTGAGTAGGTGATATCCTGATGGGCACTGAAACAATTAATTGTTAGAGGAATTTCAGGTTGATAGTACTCCTTGAAGAATGGGCAATGACTGCCTCAATTTTTCAGTTCCTTGTTATCTTCAATCGATGAACTTAAGACAATAGGTCAGAAGGTTATGAGAAAGTATCACTGTTGCTGCTGAAAACTCACTGAATGATTAGCTCCCAGGTGTGAAAGTTGACAGTTATCCAACAAAATGATATTGTTAGGAAGTTATGTTATGATTTAAGTAAGTAAATAGATTANAGGTACAAGTTTGTGTGTCTTAGCAAAGGCAAAGAGTCTTGTGTGTCCAGTGAAGCCACTATTGTCCCTTTTTATGCCCAGCATTTTGGCAAAAGGTGTACTCTCATGAACCATGCAGCTCGAGTCTGTAATTTATTAACATAACCATCTTCCATCAGTTCACAGTCCATATCTGCGATGTATTGCTGCATCATCCTTTTGTAAGTTGTCTCCTTTAGAAGGATCAGTTCTCTGCTCTTATCTGTTCTCAGTATCAAAAGTTTAAAGATATATTCTGAAATTAGATATGTTTATTTTCTTAAATTATATTTTTCACTTGTATATTAAATTCCTAGTTTCATAATTTTTGAGAGTACAATTTATTTTGTTTTATTATATTTGAAGACAATGATGTGTTTTGAAAACAAATACTGTTAGTGGTATTTAACTGAGTTAAATTATTGTACATTCAATAGTTACAATTTATTGTAAAGATTGCTTTTCCAATACATTTCCAAAGTTAAAAATTCTATTAACAATGCAGCCTAATCTTTTATAATAGAAACATATGTAATAATAATATGATACTGTTTTCTTACTTATTTGAAACAAGCCTTAACTTGGTTGTCATAATAATGAGTTTCTGTGAAAAATCATATGTTTGGTATGAGTAAACATAAAAATATGTAAAACATTTATGTTTATTCATTAATACAAACTTCTAGACCAATTACCGGTACATGCATACACCACTGCTAAACCTTTACTTCTGGTAAGATATAATACATCAAACAAACAAACATTTTCAATCTTATCTAAGATCTACCTTGGGTTTTTTAATCAACTGGGTTCCAATTATGGAATGCTAAGGTTCAAACACTTTGAAATTCAAACTATTTATCACATTTGGAATTATGAACATGGATTTGAAATAACATAATAAATTAATATATATAAAAATAGACCGATGTCTTCAATATTTTTATATTAATATGGGAATAATAACATCTCAACAGGGGAATAATAAGCATTGATTAATGGCTATGGTTGCTATTGCTCCTCACATGCATATTGCCAAGCATATGATATTGATTTACATTTACTTTCCTTGAAATTAATACACTCCCTGTTCAGATAGCTTTTGTATATTTCCAGGCTCTATAGGGTCCTAATGTGGTCAGGAATGATCTTTTTATAAGCCTGGTGTTTCATAGATCAGTCTGCACCTCAGGGTCAGTTGCATAGGTGGACAAGATGGTGGTTTGCTCTTCTTATTGATATTGTACCTGTGTTCCATGATTCTTTTGTGTACCGATTGTTTGGTCAACCATAAGTAGACCAAATCCCTCTGGAACCTGTGGTCCCTGATTGGGACACTGTATACTCCCGGTGCCCTGAAATTATCCGGTTTGTCCTTTGCATTCCTTAGTAATGAGTATATTGCTTGCGATCTCTTGTATGTTAGTTTGGTGCCTTTTCTGCATGCAAGTTCCCTATATAAGGCATGCAAGCTTTTGTTGTACTCTACGATTATGCTTGTTGGATTAGGGTCCCCATCCAGATTCCTGCTGGTACTTCCCTGGTCTATAGGGGTGCTCCCCGTGTGTCTCCTATAGAAGTCCCGAGCTAAGCTATAGATTAAGTTCTTTTTGTACCCATGTCCTATGGCAATGTCTTTGAGATGTCTAAGTTTCCTAAGTGTGTCTTCTCAACTAAAGTTGTGCATGAATGTCCGTCTGGTTAGTGCCTGGAAGGCTGCAATCTTATATGGGTAAGGGTCAGCCGAATCCACCTATATGAATAGTGGCAAGAAGCAAAGTTTGTAGTACACCCTCATCTGCCCTCCCTTGCTAAGCTGAATGGTGATGTCTAAAAGGTGTGCACTAGTTGCTGACACCTGATCTAGTTTGAGGGTGAGCCCGTATGGGTTATCATTCTTGCTGTCTAAAAAGTCGATGTTCAGCTGCTTTTTCCAGATGACAATCACGTCATTGATGTACCTCTTATATATAATCATTTCTGGCATGAATCTGAGAATGACTTCGTTCTTGCTGCAGTACCAATTCACATAAGTCATCTGAAAGGGGGTTTCTCATGGGTACTCCCCTTTTTTGCAGGTATGTTCCGTTGTCGAACCTAAAAATTGAGTTGTAGCACATGAGGTGTGTGAGTCTAGGACTTGGTTACATTGTGTTGGTAAGCTACACTTGCTCAGTAAGACATCCCTAAGAGCACAGAAGCAGGATTGCAGTTTAATGGATGGATATAGAGAATGGAAGTCAAGTACTGTGATGTGGGTACCCTCTGTTATCCATGTCTGCCGCAATATGTCAATCAGCTTGTTGGAGTTCTTTACAGTTAAGGCGTAATCTTTCAGATGTTTGGTCACTATGTAGTGTACTTTGTTTTCCAGGAGTCTAGTGAAAGATCTTGCCTTGTCTAGAATTGGTCTGATGGAAGGTACAAGTTTGTGTGTCTTAGCAAAGGCAAAGAGTCTTGTGTGTCCAGTGAAGCCACTATTGTCCCTTTTTATGCCCAGCATTTTGGCAAAAGGTGTACTCATGAACCATGCAGCTCGAGTCTGTAATTTATTAACATAACCATCTTCCATCAGTTCACAGTCCGTATCTGCGATGTATTGCTGCATCATCCTTTTGTAAGTTGTCTCCTTTAGAAGGATCAGTTCTCTGCTCTTATCTGTTCTCAGTATAACAATATGTGCATCTGCTAACCACTTCCTGGACCTTCTTACAAGTCTCCATATGCTCTCTCTTTGCATTCTGTTGTTGATGGAACCAATTTTCATGGTGGCCCTCCATCTGTAATATTCCTTGTGTACTTCATTCATGCTGACGACTAACCTTTCAATGCCTGGCATCACCGTTTCTAGTGGGGGTTTTGTTGATCCTAGAGTATACATTAGTCCATGTGACCTGGTTTTGATTAGGAATTCTGGGGGATTAATGCCATCCCAGCAGATCAATGGGATGAAGGGTGCCACCCTGTTGCCTAGCTTCTGCTTTCTTATTACCAAGTCTAATTTCTTCCTGTATTTTTGTGCTAATTTCCATGCCAAGATTTCTTGGATGAAGGCCACTTTTTTATTCTCCTTCTGTAGGTGGGTCCAGTTGTGTTCCAAAAGGTCATCTTCCACCTTGATCAATTTATCCAGCCTGGAGTATACATCCCTTCTAGATGTTCTTATAGCCTTTCTCAAACATAGCCATAGCATTCTAAGCTTCAGTATTAAGGATCTGCACTCTTTTGGGAGACATATCCTGTATATTGACATAGGGTAAATGTTGTTCCTCTTACATTCCAAGAAAATCCATAGAAACTGGCACTAGCCCTGGTTAGGGCTAGTGCCAGTTTCTTTTATATTTTAGCTGGCATAGCTTTTATGTAATACAAACTTCTAGACCAATTACCAGTACATGCATACACCACTGCTAAACCTTTACTTCCAGTAAGATATAATACATAAAATGAACAAACATTTTCGGTCTTATCCAAGATCTGCCTCAACTTGTTGAATCAATTGAGTTCCAATTATGGAATGCTAAGGTTTGAACGTTTTTAAATTCAAACTATTTAACAAGTTTGGAATTAAGAACACGGATCTGAAATAACATAATAAATTAATATATACAAAATCATATAACCACAGAAAAAACAATACGTCACAACAGACCAGACATCAGATTCATTAACAAACAAAACAAAATGACATACATTATAGACATAGCTGTATTAAACACTCACAACATACAAAACACATACACTAAAAAATCTTACCAGAAGTAAAGGTTTAGCAGTGATGTTTATTCATTATTTCATATCACAGTATTTCTAACATAATATTTATAAATGAGCTTAATTCTTAATATGTAATGATGGTTCCAATTATGGAATGCTAAGGTTCAAACACTTTGAAATTCAAACTATTTATCACATTTGGAATTATGAACATGGATTTGAAATAACATAATAAATCTGGTATTTACATTGGTATTATTAAGATTCATTAATTTTAGAAAATATGATAATTTAATTAATTTATTTGAAATTTTCTTAACTGATATTCTTTTAATGCTAAAAACATGGAAAAGAAATGTGTTAAATTAATTTAAACATTTTATATTTTAAAAATTTATTGAAGAAATAAGTCTTCACATGATTATAAAATTAAAACCGTGACATTTGATGATAGGGAAGCTGTGTTTCTCAGTGTTCTCGATTATCTGTAGATCAACAAATAATAAGGTTAGCAATTTTTGAATATTTATGATTAGAAGTAATATATGTATTATATATAATATATGTTTATATTTAAAGAATATACTCAAATACATATATGTATATATCTGAGTAAAACTTTGTCAAACTTTTCAAGTTAGACTGAAAATGATGAAAACATTGATTTTTTTTTAAATAACAGTTATTATATTGAAGCTGTATTGAAAATTTAATTCCATATTAAATTATAAATGTGTAAATATAGGACAAATTTTTGTATATACTTTTGATATAATTAAATGTGGATTCTTATCCATATTGTTAAAGATTTATTTGAAATGAATGAGATTGTTAGGTGCCTATTCTAGTCATTTCAGCCAGAATCGCATTGACAGAAGTGTATCAAATTACTGACTCATGGATGTGTCTTTGAGAGATGATTGACATAAGACCATGTCATAAATACAAGAAATTACAGAAAGCACATCTTCAAAGATACAACACTCACAGACCTCACTTGTAGATAATTCCACATTATGCATGAGACTATACAACATATCATATTGGGTTACAAACTAAGTACTCAATTTTTCTGTTTAATTTAAACTTTTAGCACAAATTGACTACTTACATGATATATAGCAAATATAATTGATGTATTATAAGCTTGCACACAAACAAACTTCTACATACCCAGGAACTATATTTTAAATACACTTCTCAGACATAGAAAACAACATGCACAAAATATACTATGACCAAATCGTATAACTACAGAAAAAACAATACGTCACAACAGACCAGACATCAGATTCATTAACAAACAAAACAAAATGACATACATCATAGACATAGCTGTGTTAAACACTCACAACATACAAAACACATATACTGAAAAAATTAGTAAATACTCAGAACTCACTCATGAAATAAAATATTTGTGGAGAATGGATGAGGTACTCATCATGTTTGTAGTCATTTTTTGTACAGGCATCATATTACATACACTGCACAAAAGTCTTGAAACATTAAGGCTTCACAACTTTACATATCTCACACTATAGAAAGCTAAACACCAGTGGCATGCCGTGACATTTGATGATAGGGAAGCTGTGTTTCTGTAAGAAGCTGACTTCCAGGGGCAATCAGTTAATTCTTTAAATGTATTTGATAGATTATTTATCTGACGTAATTAATAAATAAACAAATTCAATATAATTACCTGTTATTAGATTCAATAGATTTCCTATGCCCTCTAAACGCCAATTCTTGCTTTGATAAAAACATGCAGCATCTATTAATTTAAATATATCTATTAGTCGTAATATCTTGTTATAATTTTCAATATTTAATTTATTATTATTTTGTTTCCTAATGTTAAATTCTATTCCGCTTTGATTTCCAAATTGCTTCAAATATGGAAGAATTGACGATTTTTCGTGTCTTTTGCCAGCTAAATTGTCAAAGCCATTCTTATTCCACATAATAATTTCATTTCAAAATAGTAGCAAGCCAACAAAACAATTTTTGCATTTTCATGCATTTACAGAGCCATTTTACCGTGAAAATGTTGAACAAGTTTTTTATTGAAGCATTTATATTTAACTTAGGCATTGGCTTTTCTCTTTTAATAATGTTTTCTTTTTCATTATATGAGCTTGAGCCAAAACTTTTTTTAAAATAAATTTTCAATATTGCAATAACACACTGAATCGCTAACCACGATATAAGGGCTAAAATTAAAAATAAAATGATAAAAACTTACTTGGTGAAATAAAATGTGTGGTGGATATACATACCTGGTACAAAACATTCTTCAATTGTATGAATATACTTTTAAAGAAAATTATAATTAAATATAGCTTTGTAATGAAACGTACATAAAAATAACATAAAAAATTCTTTACTCTTTAAATCTTAACCACTTAGTCAAATAGCTCCCTACGAGTGGAATCAGAGACAGTCCTTCTAGGTGTGCAATGCGTGCATGCACGTGGGCTGCCAAATCCCGAGGATGCCCATACCGGTCAATGTCAAATGCTTCTTTTCTCGCATCACTAGCATATCTCAAAGGACACGATAGGGCTGTTGTAAACTTTAAACATTTCTCACCATAACTGTAAAAATCTAAATATGTTAATTTAAACTTAATACAATAGTCATTTGTTTTCTAACTAATTGTTTTTAGGACCAGGTGTCCACGGAAATTTCCAAAATTTACAACTTTTTGGTCACTCTCATTGAACTGGAAAAATTTCTGTTTATACTACATCTAATATTACAAAGAAGTCAGTTCCCATTTTACTCAGCTAGAGATTGAGTTGGTTAAGCTTTTAAGTAATATTCCAACTCGTTCAGCAGGGTTTTATTTTGTCCCTAATTCCCTAATCTCTTAATTATTTAACTACTTCTTAAGTAGAAATAAGTCAAACCTGTTACTTTGTACTTGAATATTTGTAGTCTTGGGAAAAAGTGGAAAGACAAATTTTTATGACAATGGATACATAAATCATAAATTTAAGGAAAATAAATTCTAGAGCTTTTTCTGTACCTCGTGCATCTCATTAAATTTAGTTGTAAATGATGCTGCCAAAGTAATGATTAATTTGTTAACATTGTACAAGAATTGTACACGTTTTTTTTTCTACATCCCCTTAGAGATGGGACATACGAAATCGTAATATAACATTGGTTTAATATAACTGGTTTAACATTGAGATCCGTAAGTAATATAAGATGGGAGAGCAGAATAAAAGCAAAATAAATATATCAAATATTTTAATGAATTTTTTTTTTAACTTCTGTCAACTATACAGAACTATCATAAAAAATATACCAGTAAATTCTTATCAGTTGGGTTACGTTATAAATCTACTCATGATTCACATAATAGGGCGAGGGCAGCTAACAGCCCAGAACCAGTCCTGGATAGAATTGGAAGCATTATACGTGTGTAGCTTCCACCCAAGGTCTTAGGCTTCCACCAACTAAACCGGGTGAGGTTAGTGCTCTGTAAAGCACACACGTGAATCTGGCTTTTTTGATGCTGACAATGAAGCGCTTTCATTCCGCCACTAATATTCAAATATGCAATGGCAATCTTATCTTATTTTTTCACGTGTAGTATAGAAATTTGTAATAAGATACATAATGCGGTTATAATAAAATATTGTGCGATTATTTTCATATAATTAAAATTAATATGTATTTATTTTTTAGAAAATACAAGGGAAGCGGCGCTTCCACCGCTTCCAATGATGGCACGCCACTGTGATATACCAAATGTTAAAGAGACCTCTGATGTCCCAGTCTAGCAATTAAATCCTAGTTAAACGGCTTATTTCGAGGCTATAATAAGAATGATATAATTAACGAATTTGACCTAAAGATACACAGTTGGGTCGCCATCATGTATTAAAATTTGGAAGGAAAGATCGATCCGGAAGGGAACTCGAATTCACAACTTTAATTAACATGCAAATCCTTGTTCATTCTCTACGTAGACCTTCATTCGGTATACTCTTCCAGACATTGTTCAGTATATACAGTAAGTATATAATGTAGATTTTGTAATTATTACAAATTAACTATCTCCATGCCCATGTTCGCTGTCCATAGATCTTCCTTGTCAATCTATATTGAAGAGAATTTTGTCGCCTTTTTATTATCGTTTCATAATATTAGATATTATTAACTTATACAGTACATTGTTGAAAATCGAAAACATTTTTTCAGAGTCCGAACAATTGCTCAACCTAGACGTTCTCTAGGTTTTACAGCAGAATCTTGTCCAAAAACTATAGGGGGAAGATGGGAATGAGAGGGACAAGGGATGAAAGGAACAGTCTCTATAACTTGATGCTAAATTACTTATGGAGCTTCGCTATTTTACGGATAGATGACACTAATAGTCCATAGTTTTCACACGTTTGTAGGGTCCAATACATAGCACCAGTGTTTGGAATGCCCGGATGAGCAGAAAACGGATGCAAAAATAAGTTTTTTCATTTCTTACATTTAGGGGTAAAATCCCAAACATAGTCATTGGATAATGTACTTAAATCGGCATAATTACTTGAAACCTCTAGAATATGTTTATTTACTCGGTTTTAAATTATATTTCACTGTCAGAAAGTTATGTTGTAGTTTTGGTTGTTTGAGACCTAGGAGTTGAAAGGGACAGTAAAATAAGGAATGAATAGGACATGTCCCTTTCAACCCCATATTGACATTTTTTGGCATGTTCTAATGTAAATTTTTTAATAGAAAAAAAATGCCTCGAATGTATAAGAAAAAGAAACAGAAAGAACGTGTGACGCCAGAGGTGATTCAAGGGGCAATAATTGAAGTTGTCGAAAAAGAAGCATCAATCAGGAGCAATCAAACATTACATTTCCCATCGATTTCACCTCATATCAGCCGGGATAAATCGCATTTGGCTAAACTCATTTCAAAATATAAAAAAGACAATGTAGTGTATTCACTGCATGTGGTTAACAGGAAAGTTTTTACTACAGAGAAGGAGACAGAATTAACATCGTATTTAATGCAAGCATCATCAATGAGGACAAAATCTAAAAAGCAGCTGTTGCAATATATTCCAGAAGAAACTGAAAGTGAAGGTGAAGGATCTTAAAGCAGCTCTTCCTCAACGTCTGATGCAACATCGA
>NW_019384500.1:85596-88885 GCF_000671375.1 Centruroides sculpturatus | reverse complement strand
ATACTAAAAACTACAGAAAACACATACTCAAAGATACAACACTCACAAATGACACATGCAGAAAATGTCACATCATGCCAGAAACTATACAACACATCACTTCTGGATGCAAGCTCTTGGCACAGACAGATTACTTACACAGACACAATCAAGTAGCAAATATAATACACCAAGAGCTTGCAAAGAAACACAACTTGGTAGACATTCACAAACCATACTATAAGTATATTCCACAGACAGTGTTGGAAAACTACATGCACAAAATATACTACGACAGAGCCATAATCACAGATAAAACAATTTACCACAACAGACCAGAAATCACACTCATTGACAAACACAATAAAATCCCATACATTATAGACATAGCCATTCCAAACACTCACAACGTACAAAACACATGTACTGAAAAAATTAGCAAGTACACAGAACTTGCCCAGGAAATAAGGCATCTGTGGAGAATGGATAGGGTGCTTATTGTACCTGTCGTTCTCTCCTGTACAGGTGTGATACCACACACACTACACAAAAGCCTGGGAACATTACAAATGAGTAGAAATACATACATCACACTACAGAAGGTCACTATATTGAATACATGCCACATTGTTAGAAAATTCCTGAATACTGACACACACACTGACACACTTCTTTAATTTTAGTTTTGTTTTGGTTGCTATGCCTTGACTTTGGTCCGGCATAGTACACAGCCACCGGTGTGAACTGAGTATAACTCACAAAATTCAACATAATAATATATTATTTGATAATTCTAATATCAATAGTTCTTTCCAATAAAAGTGTTGTTTGGAACTTGCATTTTTCCTTGTCATTATTAATCATTTTGTCTGAAATTTTATCTATGTTAAATACATATCGAATCTGATGTTAAGATTCCAGGGTTCATATCAATCTGGAAACCAGGGAAACCTGGGAAAGTCAGAAAATTTTAAGAATGGTTAGAATATTTTCATTTTACAGGAATAAATACTTTTTAAAATAAATATTCACTAATTTAATTGGCTAGTATTTAACATTTATGAGTCATTCCACATCAAATCAACAAGGCAAAAAGCTAAAGTTATGCTCATTAGGGTGTCTTGTTTTGACAAAAAAAAATTCTTTTGTCAAAATGTTTTTATTCACCCCCTAAAATTTTTGCATTTGGTCAAATTACTCAAATATGAAGTTTCAATTTGATAGGATGACATTAAATTGTGCCAACTTGAGCTTGAATATGAGGAATGATTGACATGGGGATATTATGCAACAGCAAAAATCAAAAAACCTAAGCAATAAAGTAGTTTCTCAAATACATAGCACAAGTGTTGGCTATGCTTCTTCAAAGGTACTGTAGAAATGGTTGTATCTATCACTTCATATGATTTTATGGACTTCAAGAAACAAATATCTTGATTAGAGACTTTTACAATGCACTGCACTTAAACCATGGTTTAATGTAAACTGTTACAAACAGAGAAATAGTATGCAAAGCTTCCTCTTCTCTGATGGTTGAAGTTTTGACCTTAGTAGAAACATTTTTAGAAAATAAGTTGCCATCCATCAAGTTTGATGCCTAGCCCCAGGAGGACAGACTTTTAGTTTCTTTTCTATGTCACCTCCCAAAAATAGTTCTATAAGTTTATGGTAATCACTTGGATTTTTTTTCTGTAGTTCAGCTTTATAAAAATCAAATAATTGTTGAAGTTCTAGCTTACTGAAAAACTCCTCCATGTAATCTTTAATACTTTGAAAATTACTAGCATTAACATTTTTCCCAACTTTCTTTTAATAGTGTGAAGAGAGGTATGTCGGGACTACTTGTTACATCACATATTTTTCTTTCAAATCACTTCATAAGACTAATTCATAAATATGATGAATACATAGACATCTCAGGGTTTTTGTTGCATGAGGCTTTCAAGAACTTCTTCACTTCCTTGCCATAGTCAGGATTTAACTCCTGTTGCCATTCTCTCTTTCTGTCTTTCCCTTCCCAGTCCAAACAATGGAACAATGTTCCTTCTTCCCTTTTAGCCTCTTAGGCAATTTTCTTTTCCCCATGGGACAGTTCAGAACAACAATCATCAACCAAGTGAAGTGAACAAGAAGATTCCTGAAGTGGTAAAAGACAAAAAGTGAAGACAGAAGCTACAAACTATAATATTCTAATTTAAAATTATGACATACAGCCACAGTAGATACTTTTTGGATTACAAATTCCTGTATAGCCACATCACTTTAAAAAAAGAAAAAAACCATAATTATAGTACATCTATAAATACAGAATTTTTGATTTTGCTACATTGTATAAAAATATACTTACATTTGGTGAAGATTATACATTAAGTATACATATTTTTCTTTTTATTACGTTCTTTTTGATTATTTTTTTTCCCTCCTGAAATCTTTTCTACAAATTTTATAATATTTTATAAAAATATTATAAAATTGGCTTTTTTCATTTCTTAATAAAGTTAAATTTTAAAATTTACTCATATTCTAAAAATGAAATTACTTTTTCTATATATATAGAGAAAGTTTGGAATATATATATATATACACTGTATTTACTTGCTTATAAAACAAGGGTTTTATCCATTTTTCACTGCTTCAAAAACCTAAGTCATCCTATACACAAAAGTGAAGGATTCTTTTCATTTTTGTATAATTTTTGTAAACTGTGTATTTGCATTTTGTACCAGATTCTCACCTTCTGGTGTTTAAAAACAAAAGTATTTTATCTGGGTTGTTTGAATTGTTCTTGTGTATTATTGGGAGTAAAGATGAATAGCAATAGGAAAAGCAAAGCTTTTTAAATGAATTCTGAAATTACATGGAAGTCCAATATAAGTTTTAATTCATTCCCATGTGAAAACAGATGATTATTTGGAAATCAGAATTTGAAGAAACTCATAAGTGTAATTGATGAAGAGTGAATTCGACTATTAAGAATTGGCAAGAAAAAGATTCCCAATTGTCCAGCTTTACATGAACAAATTATGTTGTCGATTTTACAAGATTTTTCCTTGAAGTTTAAAATGCCAGTAATTTTTGTGGAACAATGTGCACATTTATGTTCATTTGATATTTTATTTGTTATGAAATGAAATAAAATTAGAATTCTATTAATAAATCTAATTTTCTTTATTTTGATCTTTAAAGTCACACCTCGACCTATATGTGAGATCATCTTATATTTGAGTAAATATAGTATATCTATAAATATATATATAGATATACTGTATTTACTCATATATATATATATATATACATATCGAATCTGATG
>NW_019384500.1:81482-85579 GCF_000671375.1 Centruroides sculpturatus | reverse complement strand
ATGCATGTTCCAAAAAAGTGCAATCCATGCTATACAAAACAAAGAACTAATGCAAAACATAGAGTTAAGGCTCCAGAAGTTAGCAAAAATATATTATTCTTTTTCGTTACTAAGAGAAATTTGTTTATTAAAGCAATCAATAATTTATTTCTAATTAATTCCAATTGACAATCACAATTAAAAGTACTGTATTATGCGTTAATATTAATTTTAGTTAAACCAGGGCATTTTCTTTTTACAAAGTATCATCGTTGTCTCAGCTTTTTTGTTAATCTTTATCAGAAGTATCAGCAACATTTTCACATTTTTTATTTTTATCATAATCAATTTTTATGGATGACAAAATAAAAATATGCTATTAATTGGAAATTTATTCTAGCAGATCGCATTTGTTCAGTTGAGTACCAAGTGACTTTTTCAAGAAGTTGTGTTCAAATATTGAATTGTTCTAATACCAAGACATTGCTGTGTTTTGTTTGTCATTTTACAAATGATTACTTACCTACAGTTTAAAAAAAGTGTAATAACACTTATTTAAAAATGTTTAAATAAACTCTACTAAATACAAAGATTAATCTATAAAATACTTAACTGCACAACACTCAGGGATAAATATAAAATGCAACTCACATCAACCATTAATTAGTGTGAATAGGGGTTAACAGTAGAGGTTACGAAAATGTTTGTCACTCAAATGTTAATTGTATTTACATTGGTTAATGGTTGATGTGAGTTAATGACAATGACACCTGGTTGATAGAAAAGTTAAGAAAAGTTAATGCAATTTTTTTCTTTTTTGTCCTATCTCTTTTCATTAAAGTAAACCTGACTAAAAGCACAAAATAATTTGAAAATTTCAATATTCTAAACTGCATGGGCAAATTTGAGACAACATGCATGCTTGCTTGAATAAAAAAAAATATTGAATAATGAAGTTTACACTTCAAAATGTGAAATTTTGTATGGAGGATTTCCAAAACTGTGTTAGAGAAAACCAGAAGTCATGTTTATGGGGGATATCTCCAATTTTCAAAATGTGTAGAGCAAAACCGTGTTATAGAAGTGCTGTGTTGTACGAGGGATACCTGCATATATTCTGATATATTTTAAACACATTTAATAAAATCTTTCTATAGTAACTCTCTTCTTAGAATTTTCTATAAATTAGTTTGGCTTAGATCTATTTTTATTTCTGATGAAGTTTTATATCAGCAGCCAAAATATGGAACCAATTAAATATTCAGTGAACTATCTGTTTATAACTATATGAACTATATGTTTGTGTTGTTTTATAATTTTTTCATTATTAAGTTTTGAATGTTTAAAGTATTTGAACATTTTTTAAGTTAATATTTAAGTTTTTAAAAATTCTGCATTTATTTGTTTTTTATAGAGTTAACTCTCAAACAGCAGATATTTTACAACTAGGTAAGTATTTTCTTCTCTGAAAATAAAATGTTTTAATGTAAAATTGATATTATTTAAAATATAATAAATATTTTCATATATTAATACAGAAAATAAAGAAGAAAAAGAAGTTTCAAAAGAAATTGTTGAAATAAGGGTAACTTGATGTTTAGTAAAATTTTAAAATATTTGAAAGAAATAACAATAGAAATTTAAAGAAATTATGATAATGGCTTAAAATAGTTTTTAGACTAAAACTATGATTAACAAAGTTTAATCAAACACTTTTATAAAATTACCTGAAAATTAAATTATTCAAGCATTTTTGAACAAATAGTCTTTAAGAGTTGGTTTGTTTAAAAAAGATAACTAAAGAGATTATTGATTTTAATATTTAAAACCAACATTAAACAGTTCCAAACACAATCAAAATCTTTAACTATAGGGACAACTTACAATTGTTAAACAACATATCTATAATTGCTATTATTAATATAAACAACAAAAAAGTATATACAATTTAAGTATTTTTCTTTCAAACATTTTTTAAAAATATTATTCTAATTTTTAACTTGAATTTGTAAAGTTAAAATAATAATACCCAATAATAAAAAAGAATATACTAATATATTGGTACAATTACAAAAGAAGCATATTACTTTACAATAATAATTTTAAATTATGGTTTAAATAAACATGAAATTATTATTAAAATCTGATAAACTGTTTAATGTATTCAACAACTACTTCTAGGCAGAAAGAGAGATCACTATCTCTTGCATTCAGTACTTTACAAACAAGTCCTTCTTTTGAAAATTTTCTCCACAGTTCTTAAATACTCTATGATTGCAACTTATCTCAGAAATGAAATTAGTTTCTCAACTCCTGAAACTTACATTCCTTTTGTAAAGATTAGTTTTTCATACAAGAGCACCATGACTCATATCACTTGACTAACCTTTACATCAGCATCTGGAATGGGAAGATCTGGTTGTGCTGTAGAAAATAAATCATGTCAAAAAAAGGATATTAATAAGAACAACGAGATTAAGAACAATAATAAAAAAATATTTAATGGGATTAAGGATTAACAATATTAAATAAATTTTTTCCACAGTGAGCTAAATGATCTTTGTTGTCAATAATATTTTTAGAGTTAATGAATAAATATTTTATAAATACTCACAGACACCTTATGTGTTGCAGCAGATAGATTTAATGTAAAAAAACAAACAAACATTTTTTATCACTTTCAGAGTTTTACGCCAGGTTAATATCTTTGTTCTATAAATCAAATGTTGTTTTAGCAGCTTAAAAAAAAAGAAAAAATGAAACATTGTATGCACTATGTGATGATGTTCAAATTCAAAATATAAATGTGATGCATGATACATAATGATGATATATGATATTTTATTATATCATAAAAGTTTAACTATGCACATAACTTTCCATAATACAATTGGAGATAGACTATAAAAATTTTGTTAAAAAAGTTGTAACACACCTATTAATGTCTAGTGATTGAGGTGACAAAATTTACATCATTGTGTTAAGGTTGACTACCGTTGGAAGTAACATAACATTGCTTGCCACATTTGCACTGGATTAATATTTTCTTAAATACTACTTTATAAACTTTAATAGTTTCAATTATTTTTAGCTGTTATATATTGAAGGTGATGTGTAGGAGCTTAGACTTGTCTCAACATGGGGACACCCCGGGCTTGCTAGCAGATTGGGCCATAGCAGTGTTATAACTTATTTTTGAGATATCATACATATGCTCCCTTATTCTGATCAGTAATGATCTATTAGTCTAGCCTATGTATTCAAGATTTCAGTCAAATCTGATATCTAGTAATGGAATTTTAAATACACCTGGGGCTTGTCTGCTGTCTATAAAGTCTTTTCCATTGGTAAGTAAATGAAAGACTGACTTTATTTATATGCAATATTTTTGTTTACCTCCCTAGCTATTCTAGAGTATATCTTATGTAGCCTGGGATCATACTCTAGGGTTAGGTATGTCTGATTGTGGGTTATATGCTGCTTATCAGTTAATGTATTATTGACTATATTCAGTTCTATTTTTCTAGCTAATTTGGTGATGAGCCTTGTGTCGTAGCCATGCTTTGTGGCTATGTTGTTAATAAAGTTTATCTCTTGCACTGTATCTTTATTAAAAACTTTATTAAAAACATAGCTGGAGAACAAGATAAAGGAAGAACTAACTCCTACTGCACTGTACAGTGCTAATGAGACTAGTCTTTTTTTCAAAATGCTCACTTGAAGAATCCTTGCTGCCAAGAATGAAAAGGAAGCTTGTTGGTGTAAATGTTACCGCTAAAGCTCAAAATCCGTTAATGTGCACATTACCTAGCTAATCTGCAGATTTACTAGGGTGATCCGTTAAAGCTGCAAAAATTATTCCATTTCTCAAATTACCTAGGTAATGTTCAGATTATCTAGGTAATCTGCAAATTACCTACTAGGCACTCGGTAAAGTGAAAATAAGATTTTTGCTGGAACAACAGCAATGTTTCTGTACACTTAAATTAACATAATGTTATTTATTTAATTTTCAATATCTAAAGAATCAAGTTAATACAATCAACAAATTAGTTGATTGAATCAATCATCAATCAATTAAAAAAACTTTAATACAAAAATCAAACGGTTTAAAATAT
>NW_019384500.1:70214-80485 GCF_000671375.1 Centruroides sculpturatus | reverse complement strand
GTTTTTTTAATTGATTGATGATTGATTCAATCAACTAATTTGTTGATTGTATTAACTTGATTCTTTAGATATTGAAAATTAAATAAATAACATTATGTTAATTTAAGCATACAGAAACGTTGCTGTTGTTCCAGGAAAGATCTTATTTTCACTTTACCGAGTGCTTAGTAGGTAATTTGCAGATTACCTAGATAATCTGAACATTACCTAGGTAATTTGAGAAATGGAATAATTTTTGCAGCTTTAACGGATCACCCTAGTTAATCTGCAGATTAGCTAGGTAATGTGCACATTAACGGATTTCGAGCTTTAACGGTAACATAAACAACAAAAAACAACATGTCACACTGATGATGTGTTGCAATGCCAATGGGAGTAAAAAAATTCCTCTCCTGGTGATTGGAAAAGTCCAACAGTCATGATGTTTTCAGCACAGCAAGATGAGTACATTACTGGTAGATTATCATGCTTGAAAGAAAGCACAGATGTACTTAGAATTTTTTTGGTTCCATGATAAATTCATATCAGCTATGAAGGAAGAGCTGAAGAAAAATAAACTTCTATTAAAAGCCATTTTTCTAATTGATAATGCTCTCAGTTATCCCTCTGACTTGTCTCTGAAATCAGGTGATATATGAGCTATCTTTCACCAAATGTGACAGCTGTAATCCAACCTATGGATCAGGAAATTTTGGAATCAATTAAACATTGCTATTGGCATGCAAATCTGATCTCTCTATTGATAAATATGAAAACGATTCTACCAAAGCTATGATGCAGATTTGGAAAGCAATCAACATGTATAATGTTATTTTCAAACTGCAGAAGCATGGGACATTATGGAGAGTACTACAATAGTGAAGTGTTGGAAAATGCATGGCCTTTGATTGACACTAAGTTGGAGTCTGCATCAAGTGATAGTGAGTCACTCAATTCAGAATTATTTCTGTATGCTGTGTTCATTGATATGTCAGAGGAGATATCAATGAAGGAGATATGTTGCTCGTGATCACACATATTACATATAAACATCGACAATCATAGCTTGTTATATTATAAACACGCCATCTTGTACTAAATTTAATGACAATCCAAATTAAATTTTAAAAATGTCTAAATTAAAAATTATTTATTTATAATTATTAAATTTAATATGAGATGGCAGCATATCTGCCTACCTCTATTCAAATTAATTGATTTCTAATATTTAATTATAGCCTTTACATAGCCCAAGAATTTGGCATATCATTTGGCATCTTTATCAGATATATCTGATTTTTTTGTTTTCTGTAAATTGAATTCACATTCCAGGTTGGTTCATTCCATGCTAGAAGAAAAGATGATGATGATTCACGCTTCTTAACAATGTATATTGTGTAATTTTCTTTGAACAAACATTATACATAAAATATTTGAGTATTTTTTCGGCATGGAATGCATTATCGTATTTTACATTAATTTCTATGGAAAAAATTGTTTTGTTATAAGTAAGATTCTGGAATTAAGTATGTTCGTTAAGTGAGATTTCACTGTACTCTTGTGGACCTATAATTTGCAAATAGATTAAGTTAAAATAAACAAATAGACTGTAAAACTAAAGTAATGATAAGATAATTATATATATTAGAATATGTTTTATTTTCATTCATCATTTATAAGTTTTTTAGAATTTTAAATTGTATAATAGAGCATATACATTATGTAGTTGAAAAATCTTATTTAAAAAGTTGTTCGTTTGAATAAATAATGCTAAAAATATTCTTTTAAAATATTAACTATAAATATTTTTTATTATTAGGCTGAAGATGATTTGCTTGATGAAAGTATACAAGAACAAATAAATGCAGAATTAAAAGCTTTAAGGATTCAAATTGCAAAAAGTCAAGCAGTTCTTGCCTTTCTGGTAAATAATAATTTTTTGACAAATAAGGCTATAAATTATTATGATTATTTTAAAATTTTACCAAATAATCAAACAGACTGCCAGAGTATATATAGAGGGTAATTAGAAAGTCTCAATTTCTTTTTCTGAAAATGGTAATAAAATCAATTGTTTACAAGTTGTGTGAAGCGTGATGATAACTGTCCACAAAAAACCTTTATATGTCAGTGTTGTGTTCGTTACAATATCCACTAATGTTTTCAACCTCCACCAAGGTCTTCTTCAGGTGCTGACTAAGCGGTGTCTCCCTGACTAAGTCTGACTAGTCTCTGACTAAGCTGATATATAAAGGTTATTTGTAGACAGTATTACTCAACAGTGTTATTACTCAAAACAGTGTTACAGTTAGAAGAAATTTTGTGTTAGAAGCATGATGACGCAAGAAAAGAGAATTGATTTGGTTTGTGCAGATTTGAGTGGATTAACATATACAAAAATACCATCAAATCTTCTTGTTCCATAACCTTCAAGAGATCATGACATATGGCTTGGCTTGCAACATAATCCTCCTCCTCCAGTTTTTGCAATACATGGACATGCTCTGTGCATTTCATGAGTTTGTAATGAAGGATCTTCACACTATTGGTTGTGTCACAGTGAGCATCTGGCTTAGTTTTCTGGTCGATGACATAGGCTTTGTGTTATTGTAGTTTCTACACAATGAACCATTTTGAGCAGTATGGTCCTGTACATTATCCACTTGCTTAAATTTATAAGCCAATAGTCTTATATTGACCCTGGTGGGAGCGGCTTCCTGTGTGACTGTCCACCATTTTGTTGTATGTAATTACTGTATATAGAATTAGAACTCCTTTCTTCTTTCTTATCACCCTTCTTCTTTCTGCTTTTAACCCTTTCCTGTCACCTGACAGGAGCACAGGAGTGGGAATATTCGTGGGTCCTGATTGGTGGTTTTGCCAACAGGGACAGGAGGGGGGTCCTGCTCAAAACGATTGTTAGACACAGAGCCAGAAAAACAAACACTTTTGGATTCACCACTGAGGAGGAAATTTAAAGGAGGGAGACTGAAGGATCGTGCGTAAGACAGAGATCAAAAGTAAGAGCCAGGATAGAAAAGGTGGGACAGAGACAAGAAATAATTGAGATATCCGTTCTTGAGAGATTCCTGAGTCTTGCTCTGAGTCTTTCTTCAGAATTTTCTGCATTTTTTTAATTCAAATTACCATAATTGCTGATGATTAATCTTAACTTTAAATGTTAGCATATTTTGCTTTAGGCTAAATTACAAGATTTGATTGATTAAAAATTAGTTTAAATATAACCTCAGCATCTGGGTCTAAGTAATATTGTTTATATACTAATTTTAATTATTATTATAAGTTAAAAGGTTATATTTTAAAAAAGGTAAAAGTTAATAAAACCTTAAAAAACTTTTCAAAAAACGACCACGAGAAAATAGCCTTCTCAGTCTTTACCAATTTTTAAGAAGACTTAATTAAAAACTGTAGACTAATAACTTTTTTCTAAAAAGGAATAAGCTTTATTTAATATTACCTCCAAATGCATTTTGCCCTGGCTATAACAGGAACTCTTCAGCTGATATAACATGACAGTCCATAGCAATATAATTGCTTCACAAACATCATAATTTTGATAACAAATTATCTCACATAAAGATGTATTCATACCCCTAACTACATTATTCCAGCATACCTCTATACTTATGCTGGTATTTAAATTAATAACATTATTCTGCATGACAATTGCATAGTATTTTTTAATTCTTCTTTTTGTGATAGTCTTTTCCTTATATACAATTTTTATGTTATTTATATCAATATTACAATTATGTTCCCAACAATGATGAAACCATGGTGAAATATTATTTTTTTAGTCTGATAGACGCTACATGTTCTGATAATCACTTTCCCAACTTGCACTTAGTTTCCCTCAATGTGTGTAAGAAAAGAATATAATAAAAAGAAGAATTAAAGAACACAATGCAATTGTCATGCAGAATAATGTTATTTATTTAAATACCAGCATAAGCGTAGATGCATGTTGGAATAATATAGTTAGGTGTATAAATACATATAAATGTCTAACTGTAACACTGTGTTAGTGGATAGTGTAACAAACACAACACTGATAAAGGTTTTTTGTGGACAGTATAAATACATCTTTATGTGAGATAATTTGTTATCAAAATCATGATGTTTCTAAAGCAATTATATTGCTATGGATTGTGATGTTATATCAGCTGAAGAGTTCCTGTTATAGCCAGGGCAAAACGCATTTGGAGGTAATATTAAATAAAGCTTATTCCTTTTAGAAGAAAGTTGTAGTCTATAGTTTTTAATTAAGTCTTCTTGAAAATTGGTAAAGACTGAGAAGGTTATTTTCTTGTGGTTGTTTTTCAAGAAGATATTTTAACTTTTATCTTTTTTTAAATTATAAAATATACTGATTTCATTGTTTAAATTTTTACAAATATATTTAATATTATTTTAGCAATCTAAAGGTTCTAGTGTATCACAAGAAGTAATAGAACATTCCAATTCTGAAAAGTGTTTTAAAAATTCTGAAGCCTCAAAAAGTCAAGATAACATTATAGAAGGTATTTTTGATATAATTCTAATAATATAATTATTTTAAATTCTAGTAATATAATTACCATAATTTCTTATGTAATATGGATTATCAACATACTCCATAACCACCAGTAGGTTTTAAAATAATATTTGCTAATGACATGCAAACTATGAGGTAGTAGTATATAGTTTATTCTAATCTTTTCTTTTCACTGGTCAAATTTAGTTTCAATGTTCTTTGTCACAATACCTGCTCAATTAGGTCATGAAGCAGAAAATAGGAAAATGAAGTTACATTACCAAAGTCTCAGGGGCTACATAGAACTTTGCAGGCCACAGGTTGCTCATGAGTAATTTAAACAATTTAGTATTGTCTTGTTAATAAATATCCTCTTACAACTATATCATTATTTATTTAATTTTTTTAATTTTATTTATTTCTCAAAAAGACACTGTGGCCAGATTGGCCTTTTACAAGCATCTTAAAGCAAAAATCAACAAAACCAACAAAAAAAAAAAAACAAAAAACAGGATGCGAGCTGAGAAAGAAAATTACATTCTACCTCAAGTCCAAAAATTAACTGAGAACAAATATCACTGTGGCTTAAGTTTTTTCCATTTTTTTTTAAGATTTCATAACTTGATATGTTACGTAAATCGTTGCACAGACTATTTCAATAGAAGATTAATTGAAAGATCGGTGCAGATCTCCCCACCTCTAGTTTAACTATTGGGAGTCTATATTCACAAATTATACAAGTATCTCGTGTTGATCTGCGACATTCTCCTATACCAATTTCGAGGAAGCTGTTTTCCTTTTTGCCCTTTATATATTTGAAACCCTCCAATAGAATCTGTTTCTTGTAAATTTCACTAATCTTGTCAATATTATTGGTGCGGTAGAGTTCAGATACTGATTCCATAAAGTTTAAATTATAAATTGAACGCATGTAATGATTTTGTGCCATCTGAAGTTTATTAACAGCATATAGAGATGCGGTTCCCCATACAGCAATATCATATCTTATTTTAGATTCAATGCAAGTGTGGTGCAGCCGTTTCAAGAGTGATGTGCTTAAAAAAGCTTGAATTTTCTTATTTATCCCAGTATACTTTGCCAGGGAAAGTGCAACATCATCTATATGTTTATTCCAGCACAGATTGTCATCAAAAGTTACTCCCAAAAACTTAATAGCATTTACTTTTTCTATGTTATAATCAGTTATTTCAATTTTTAGGTGATGCGGATTGATTATTTTATTCCTATTTGCAAAGCAGAGGAATTTAGTTGTTTTTTTTTGTTAATTACTAATCCATTGTTTTCCATATAACTATTTAAAGTTTTTAAAATGCGATTTAAATTTTCCTGAAGAATTACAACGTTTGTATGAGAATAAGTTATCAATAGATCGTCAGCGTACATCAGTATATTCTCTTTTGGTATATAGTTAAATAAATCATTAATATATATATTGAAAAGCAGTGGACCCAAGATTGAACCTTGAGGAATGCCCTTATTTGGCCTGAAAGAGCTAGAGATAATCTGTCCAATTTTTACAAAGTAAATTCTGTTTGACAAGTATGATTTTAACCAGCTTTAGAGGAGTCCCTCTTAGACCAACAGTTTGCAATTTTTGATACAAAAGTTCATGATTTAAGCTATCAAATGCCTTTGAAAGGTCAACAAAAACTGATATTGCTATTTTTTGATTTACCAAGTTGTGATGCTATTGATTGTTTCAAATGCAACAAAGCATCTACCGTCGAAAATCCTCGTTTATAAGCATATTGGTTTCTGTGCATAACCTGGAATCTGTCTATAAAAGTTGAAAATCTCTTGTAAAAAATCTTCTTGAAAATTTTAGCCAACACTGACACTATTATTATGGGACAATAATTTTCAATTTCACTTTTTGATCCTTTATTTTTATATAATGGCAAAACTAAGTTTTGATTTAGTTTTTCCGGAAAGTAACCATTTTCAAAAGATTTGTTTATCATATTCAATAATGGTTGAGCTAAGATATCAGATATGTGTTTTAAGATTTTAATATTTAAGAAACTGATTTCTGGAGTGCCATTTTTCAAACCCTCTATAGTATTATAGATTTCTAAGGCTGTTGTGTTTTCCAAAAAGAAAGTATTAGATATACTAACGTTCTGTGTTGCTCCGAATTGATATTGCCGAAGACGTCTGGAGCAAAGCCGTTCAAGGACCTGTAGTGCTCGGCAAAAATGTCACTAAAAGTGCGCTCATCATTTATCATTTTCCCCTTGTAATTCAAATGATCTATTTTAGCCTTATTCTTTGTCCTGGTTACCTGAAAGGGTAACGTCTTAATACTTTTCCAGAAGTCAGAAGGAGATTTAACATTAGAAAATAATTATTGATTATTGCTTTCCATCTATCCATAATTAATTAACATTTAAATTGATTGAAAAGTTTTACCATTATGTTCATAAAAAGAATCATCTTTTTATGAACAATAATAATGGTAAATGTTAAAATAAAATAAAATGGTAATGTTTATTCAGTTGATCATACCTAGGATCAACTGAATTGATCACAGTTCAGTTGATCCTAGATGGTGTTTGTGTATACATGGATAGATATTGATCAGATCACTATGATTCGTTTGTATACAGGATTTGAATGATTAGAATTAATATTGGATTAGTTTTATTCAAAAAGTATAAGCACCATAGGTGTGGGGTGCATGGGATTCCCATTGTATGGAATCTCGACATTTTGCTGTTTTCCTGAAGTGTGATTTGTGGTTCAATTTTACGCTGAATATCGAAACAAGTGGACTAAGGTTTTATCGCCACTTGCAATCTGATTGTATCTACACATAGTGTTGTCATCATGCTAGATAAACAATTCAGACAGGATGATATGTTTCCTGGGCATTTGCTGATTATTTATTTTTAAGTCAAATATACAAAATTTAAAATTGTATGTTGACCTTGAGGCAGTGTTTGAGGTGCAAGGTGAAGACACAACCAAGCAAAAGCACATTGACCAGAAGAGTGAGGTTAGCTTCAGTCTGACATCACATAGGTTGGAATGGTGGTACCCCCTATCTAGTGCAACAATATCATGCAATTAACAAAAACATGCTAGGAATTGGATGCATCTTCCTAAGTGCATCATCATCTTGCTTTCTGTTGTTTGTTGTTTTGAGTTTGTGGTGATCATTGACTTAAGGTCACATACATCTGTTGTCGTACATGAAACTTGCTCTGCACCTGTCTTTTGGTTGACCTCTGTTGGCATTCTACCAGACAGTATGCAGGTTTGAGTCTATCTATGGAGATAAACACCTCTTTTTGGTGTATTCAGACTTTGAACATCTTGTCCGTTCACTATAGTATGGGGAAAGGTACATCGTATGGCAGTTATAGTGATCGCAGTACAGCATCATGCTGCACGAAAATGTGGGTGCAGCAATGCACGTCCTGAGGGACAAATATCTTCCTTGCGCTGTGGCATCTTGTTGGCGCTATCTAGTGCATCAGTTCCTTGAGCTGCTAAATGAAAACTGTTGTGTTTGTGTCCATTGGTGTAAGGCAGGAATTCGCTGGGTAGTCATAGAGTGTCTTGTAGATGAATTCGGAATTGTTGTCTTAATGTCCTCCTTGAAACAGCTTGCATCCTTAGCAACACTATTGGTAAGACCGCCATCCAACATTCAGTCAAGCAAGCTTTGAATGCAGATTTGAGCATGTGCTACCAGGCTGTTTGCCATAGGGTAAAACAATGTGGTATGGATGTGACTGCTTCCCATTAATTTGGTCAAGGCTTGGAACAGGTGCAATTTGAACTGTCTACCCTGATTGGTAGTAATCACCTTCAGTACCCTGTAACGTGTGGCCCACTGTTCATTAAATGACTACTAAATATGTAGGCTAGTTTCAGAAAAAGCCTTAGCTGCATTAGTTTCATCTTATGCAAGATATAATGATATGCAGATTATATTCAAGAAGCTGTCTACAATTATGCAGTCTCAAATTGGATAAAGAGACTATAGAAAAAAACCAAAGCTGTGGGAGAATATGCAATTGCACTTAGCAAAGAAGACAAGTATTTAATATTTTATTGTTAATTGTCTACTTGGACTTTAGTTATTAATAGGACTTTATACTTTTAGTGTTAAGTGCAATACTGCTGATGAGGGGCATGCTAGCCTGAAACACGTATAATATGTGTACAGAAATTATTACTACAGGTGATATAATAAAGAAATTTTGTTCTTTCCTGAACTAACTCTCAGTACTGTGCCGATCTTTAGACACCAGTATAAAGTCCTATTAATAAGTAAAGTCCAAGTAGACAATTAACAATAAAATATTAAAATTTAAGGACGGTAAGACTTTTACAAAGACAAGTATTTCTTTGTAGGTTTAACATATAGGTTAATTGCCTCAATGGTTAGAGAACATTATGACTTGTGTACTCTCATAACATCATTGCAGTCACTCAGTGGGCATTAATAAAATATGCCACTGTTACAGTAAGTTGGAACTCACCCTTTGTACTTAGTAATTGGACAGAATTTGTTTACAACCCGGATTACTGAATGTTGTTTCATTTATACGAGTATTTTAGGTAAATACTTCAATGTCCAAATATTTCACTAAATACTTAATTACCAAGATTTGGTTGCCCATGTGATAGATGGACAGATTCTTAATCACATGGAATTGGGAGAATATAATTAAAAAACTGTGCAACAGACAAACATAAATTCTATGTACTACCTTAAGAGCACTTTTATATAACTAATGGTACTTTGTCTTTTACTGTCTGTAATTTTGTTTGCATCACATCCTCATGCTGGCAGGAATTTGATATCTGTTGCATATTGTACATGCATCACTGTCTTAATTTTGTTGTTTAAATGAGTTTAATGTTGAATTCAATTTTTAGAATGCTTCTCACATTCTAACTGTCACTAGTAAAGCTGATGATGATCTAATTTAAAACAAAAATGTTCCTCTTTTGTAAATTTTTTACTTTCTTAAAGAAGCAATAATAAATAATTATTTTATGAATATGGTGATCAAATGTCTGAAACATGGTTGAATATTCTGTGCATAAAGATTTGTTATTTTTTCTAATCCTTTCTGTAACTGCACTAGCATTAACAAAAAAATGTAAGCCTGCACTAGCATCTTTTCTAATTTCTATTTGAATAATGAACACTTTTCATGTTATCAATATTAGCAAGTAGACTTCTTTGTAGCTTTGTTTTGATCATGTAATTTTATTGAATTATGTCTTCATAATTGAAGTTTTGACTATTTACAAAAATATCAAATTTTCGAGTCTATCACAATCCTTTTTTATACATCACCAGAAGTAACAGTTAACATGGTATTTGTTTTGAAGAAAAACTTCTTAAAAAACACAGGTAAACAAGTAAAAAGAGGTTACAATGTTAAAAACGATCAAGTGTCAGCCTTCTATTGTAGGTTCTGACACTTTACATTAAAAACATGAAGAATTCTTCTCACCATGCTGTCCTTATCCATTCTTTAACTGCTTCAGGCCCTCTGGTGATGATTTCGAGTTATCCTACTTTATTTGCATATGAACACAATTTATGTATTAACTCAGGATACATTTCTTCATAATTGAAGTTTCGACTATTTACAAAAATATCAAATTTTCGAGTCTATCATACCATGTTAACTGTTACTTCTGGTGATGTATAAAAAAGGATTATGATAGACTCGAAAATTTGATATTTTTGTAAATAGTCGAAACTTCAATT
>NW_019384500.1:67139-67788 GCF_000671375.1 Centruroides sculpturatus | reverse complement strand
GGGATAAACGGGGTAGTTACTGAGTGTAATAAGATCATTAGGGTTAGTCTAAAATATAACGGTCGTAGCCATACGAGTACTATCGCGTGTATGCAGTTCCCCGATCACGCCGAATACGAAGCCATATTAGGAATGGATATACTTAATATTATCCCGGATGTTATGGATAGCATGAGACGGGTTATAACAAGGAACAATAATGGTAACCACCATCAGGGTTACATCACACCTGTTAACTGTCTTGCTAATTCCCTCCTTGTAGTTCAAGGACTCGACGATTTAAGTATTCAGAAAAAGATGAAAGGGGCTACCCATAAATCGATAATTATATCCTCGAGCCCTATTAATAAACGGCAGTACCGTATCCCGGAATGCTATTTAAGAAAGTTAAATGTTTTGACGGATTCGTATGTTAAAAACAGGTTAGATACCATACGGAAGGCCGCATATGACTTAGGTAGGAAACGGAATTCCTATAACAGGGAACGTATTAACAACAAAAGGGATTATTCTGATTGGAAAGTAGGACAAAAGGTATGGTTGTTGTGAAAAGGAAAAGATAAGAGTCACGGGAAATTCTCGGCTAAGTATTTGGGCCCATATAGAATAACACGTAAGCTGGGTCCGGTTACCATGGAAATCGGCAGGA
>NW_019384500.1:4883-65316 GCF_000671375.1 Centruroides sculpturatus | reverse complement strand
GATATTTTTGTAAATAGTCGAAACTTCAATTATGAAGAAATGTATCCTGAGTTAATACATAAATTGTGTTCATATGCAAATAAAGTAGGATAACTCGAAATCACCACCAGAGGGCCTGAAGCAGTTAAAGAATGGATAAGGACAGCATGGTGAGAAGAATTCTTCGTGTTTTTAATGTAAAGTGTCAGAACCTACAATAGAAGGCTGACACTTGATCGTTTTTAACATTGTAACCTCTTTTTACTTGTTTAGCTGTGTTTTTTTAAGAAGTTTTTCTTCAAAACAAATACCATGTTAACTGTTACTTCTGGTGATGTATAAAAAAAGGATTGTGATAGACTCGAAAATTTGATATTTTTGTAAATAGTCGAAACTTCAATTATGAAGAAATGTATCCTGAGTTAATACATAAATTGAATTATGTCTGTGAAGATTTGATGTTCTTTTCCAGTACTTAACAATATAATGCCATTAGATGTTACCATTTGGTATTATAATACATTTCAGTAGTATGTTATGTTCATAACGTTTTTGATAACAGTATAGAAATAATTTTTTCACTAACTCAGACAGAAATCTCAGTACTACTCTAGTATTTGATTTACTAATCATACAAAAATTTTAAAAAATTTTATTTAGTTTTAATTTTTACTTTTGAAAATTCATACAGAAATGTTCATTTTAAATTTGTCACTTTGTTGATGGAGTGTTCTTGTAGATCACTTTTTAATTTCATGTTTGAGAATCTGTACAGAAATGTTTGATTTAAATATTTATGTCCTCTGCCAAACACTTAATTTATTCTGTATACATTGTGTTCAATGAAATGACTGTATATGGAAGAAATATAAAGACCTAAATGGGGTCAAAAAAATTTGTGTGATTAATAAATTAAGTGCTAGAGTAGATACTGAGGATCTATGTGTTATTGACTATTATTCCAGCTTTATGAGTTTTATAATTTTTCACTTCTTCAGAATATATTATTTTCTTTTTTTTAACAATAAGTCATAATTAAAATCTGCAAGGCATAAGAATAAATTCACTGGGCCAAGTATATTTTATTGAAATTAAAGTCTTTGCAGATGACTGAAAGATGAATATTCATTCTATCGATGTCTTTTGAACTGACTAACTTGTAAGATCAAAAAATCTTAGCCAGAGTTAGTTCTTACGCTAATATATTGTTAATTTTATCATTATTATTTTTTTATTTGATCAAAGTTTTTAATTTATTTTATTATTATGTTAATATATTATTTGTATAATGTTTATATCGTTTTTACATTAAACAAGTTTAATATTAATATAATAATATATATATTATTAATAATATTAATAATTATAATAATATTAATTATATATATTATTAACAATATTATATACTGTTACACTTGAAAACTTTATTATTTCATTTGCTTATGTTTTTGTGAGGTTAAAAAGCATAGTATTATCAGCTGACATTAGTGTAAGACATTTATTAGTATTTTGTTTAATATGAAAATGCTTTTATTAATTATAAAATAAGATAATTTAAATGTCATTATTTAAATTAATGGAATTATTTATTTTAAAGATGTAATAAAAATTACTTAATGTTTGTTTCTCAGATGATATACATCAAGATATTAGAAATACATATTATGAACACTCACAATCATTTAAATTGGAACAAAAGTCTAATCAAATCAAGCATCCTCCAAACAGGTAAACTTAATTTTAAAAAGTATTGTAATTGTAATTAATAAATAATTTTTAATATTTTATGAAATTATCAGATCTAGATATACAATTGAAATCAGTTAAAATGAACACAGAGATCGAGTAAATTTGCTCCTTATACCATTACTTGCTATATCAATTTTGAAATATTTAATCTGTATCACTAGCAGTGGATATAGCAAGTAATGGTTAATATGTAACTCATACTTTTGTCAAAACTTCTTTATTTGACTTAATACAATAAAATTTAAAATACAACAAAAAAACTTTCTAAATTGTTTACTGCCATTTGAATTAGGTTATTTATTCCTTTTCTGAAAAATGCCATCTGAGATTTTAATACAGTATTTTACTATATATAATTATTAATATATCTGTTTTTAAAATGGTTGAATTATCCATTGCTATAAACAAAATCTTGATGTCCAAACTCTTTAATAGACTTTTCTACCTGTACATTTACTGTATTTTTGCAGATTGACCAGCATGCTGCATATGACTTGGGTTGACCAGCATGCCAGAAACTTTGGGTTACCAGCATGCTGGTTAAACTGTGACTAAAAAATAAAATTAATCAGATCTAACAAAACTAGTTGTTAAATAAATGTTAAAGAAAACATTTTTCTGAGTACAGTAAAATAATAACATTGTAAATTGACTGACTTATAACCAGGAAGAGAGTTTTCATTTACAGGTTAATAAAACAATTAGCAGCTTATTGATGTTAGTAGTACTACTTAGTCATTGTGGGTTTCACTGACAATCTGCAGCAAAAGTAATAAAGTTTTACCAGTACTATCCTGATGGTGAAAGACAACACTTTCCTCTCAGATTTCACACAAAGCAAATGTTAATGGTATAAGTTGAGATAATTTACAAAGAGTTTCTGAAATTTGATATGTTTATTTTGCATTTTTGGATCAAATAAAATGAACATAAAAAGCATTATTGGCATCATAATGAGTATTAATACACAATCAACCATCAACCATAATAATCAGGCAGATTACAAAGCAACAAACATTTGGAAATTATATGATAAGGCATTACGTGCCCTATGACCCCAGGTGGTGCCTTGGATGGTTATATATAAAAGTTTAAAAGTGTGTGAAGAAGAGGAGTCGCTCAGAGGTCCAGGTGGTGTAACTGGTCAGTGCACCACATGGTAAGTGGAGGTTTTGACTTTTGCTCTGGGCTGATTCTTTTCTTCCAGACTACACTAAATTTTAAATTTAAAATCTAAAATCATAGTTACTACTTTCATCAGTAGATGGCACCTAAGGCCTTATCATATAATTTCCAAATTTAATATATTTTGCTTGTAATCTGCCAGATTATTATGGTTTATGGTTGGTTGTGTATTAATTTATATTTATCGGGTTAATGTTATGTTGTGTTGTTGTTATGATGAGTATTTTACATCATTAAAAAGAATACTTAATGCAGATATTAAATGTATAATTGTAGTTTTTTATGTAATGATGACAGTTTCACAATTTTAGAATAAAAACTGGTGTATATGAGAATCCATGTGACATAATTCATTTCAATTTTTAACATGCTCTGGATAGCGATGTATAACCTCACATAAACCAGCATGCTTGCATTTCCCAGGATAAATCAGCATGCTTGTTTTTACCATGCAGAATAATCTGATTTTATGGTTTCCTTTGAATAGACGACATGCTGGCCAATCCATGTAAATATGATAATATTTAATTTAATTTTACTTTATTTTATTGGCAGAATAAACTCAGATCTTTAAGGTTTATACACCTCAAACTTGTATTATATCTGTAGTATAAATAAACAATAATTGAATTAATGTGTCTTTATATATTATATTGTGGTGATGAAACATAATGCATAGAGGCACATTAGTTTAGTTATTAATAATACTACGAGCACAGATATAATATAAGTTTGATAGAAGCATACTATATTGCCTGTATAGTTCACAATGCGAACAATTGTGATGGGGAACTTGATTAAACTAATTATACAAAAAAAATACCCATAACAACAATTATAAGGACAATACAACCTTGATTCACATGTAGTATTTACAGTTTATAACTTGTTTACTGATAAAATACAGTAGAGTGTCGTTTATCCGAATCAATTGGGGACTGGGGTTGTTCGTATAACTTATTTTTCAAATAACCAATTATGTACGAAAAAATATATTAATTTATCCCGTGTTGAAATTTTTCTCCATTGCATGTCGCTTTGCACTGAATTTTCGTCGATGTTAAGCCTAACGAAGACTATTGTATCGTTAAAAATTATTTTTTTATTTTGTACAAACAAAATAAATATATTGAAAAATATAAAAACAATAAAAAATACTTCAGATGTTAATTTAGTATTAAAAACGTAAAATATTTGAGTAGTTCGAGAAATAGCCGAAGATTGCAGCGCCACAGCACTAGCGAAAATTTAAATTTGCCGACTGGAATGCTTTCGGATAACGGACATTTCGGATAACCAACTTTCAGATAAACGACGCTCTACTGTAATTCCATTTTTATATTAATATATAACGTCTCTTTAATCCAAAAAGCTTGTTTGGTAGACTGTCTCACAGCATTTCTGGTTTATATATAGAAATTGAATAAACAGCAACCATATTACATTAAGAAATAATTCCAACAGTATCAGATGGAAATGGATTTACAGCCTACTTCATTCTTTCACTTTGATGTACTCTCACACTCCTGCACATTGACTCCTTGTTCACAGTTTGAAATGTCACCTCACAAGGGGACACATCCAAAAAGAGGGCTCATGAATGCCAGAAAAGATCTTAAATATTCCCCATCAGAGGTTAGGAGGAGTGAGCAGCTCCCCCTAATGAGAGCCAATTCATAAAATAAAATAAAAACAAAAATGATCAAAAAGTGGTGCAATAGCACCACACCTGACATGCCGAAATAAACCATATAGAGATTATGTGTAATACTCATGTCTTCTTTGGGTAGGCGCCATAATAAATAAATAAATATATATATAGTATTGTTAGATGGCACTAGAGGTACTGTGCATAGTACACCTCAGTTCTCTCTACAGAAGGTACTGAACAGGGTAATTTTAATTTGAATCACCCTACATATAACTTAAAAATCTGATTTTGTGCTGCCAATAATGTAAAATTAAATTAAATTAAATATAAGTATAAAATTACATAAGTTCTCACTAACCAAAAAAATTAATCCAACAGTTATCAAAATTAACATCTTTCTATCCTTTTTGACCTACTTAGAAGATCTTCAAGAAGTGTTAATATAAGTAAAAACATTTATTAAAGAATTTGGCCATCAAGATTTTGTTTGGAGCAATGTATGGTTCAACCATTTTAAAAACTGATATATTATAAATATAATAAAATATTGTATTAAAATTTCAGATGGCATTTTCAAGAAAAGGAGGAAATGACATATTTCAAATGGCAGTAAACAATTTAGAAATGTTTATATTTTAAAATTTTATTGTAATATTATCTAAAATCATCTAATATTAAATCTGTTACCTTCCTGAAACAAAATAACAAGATTTAATTTGATTTAATAAAATACAGAAAATATAAATATAGAGAAGATACAAAAAATCTTTGAACATCCATCTTTACAATCACCAGTGACACCCAATTATCATCTACAGAGACGATCCTTTTATGGAGGCTATATTTCTGCAATAATGCAAATTGACTAAATGTCCTCTGGTGATATTGCTAAAAACAAATGAACTATTTGCTTTTTAGTAATCTGTATTTTTATATTTTATTAAATATAGATACCATTAGAGAACTTGAAATGAATTTAATTTGATCTTCTCATTGTGTTATTGATTTGTCTTCAAGATTTTTGTGAGTGCATGTTTTGTGTCCTTGCCATAACAAATAGAGAGCAATGAAATCAAATGATGAATAAATGTGAAATTTTGTTTTAGATTTGAAAAGATGGCTAAATATATTAAATATTATAAAAATGTTTTGGAGGTGATATTGTAACTTGAAAAATAGTTTGCAAATGGTTTGAATAACTTTGTGGTGAATTTGAATAATAACAAACAACAACTGTGTTGTCTAATGACTTTGACAATGAACAAGTATTTTTCAAAAAAAATAAAATTATTCAAGCAAACAGAAAATTAACAATTTAAGAAATATCCTGTTGAGAATTACAATAGACCCCCTATAACACTGTTGTAATTCCGTATTATATGAATTCCATGCTGTACGAGTCACTTAGATTTTACAAGTACATGTGCTGGGCTATGAACGGCTCACATATTTGTAAAATCTAAGTGACTTGTACAGCATGGAATTCATATAATACAGAATTATCAACAGTGTTATAGGGGGGGTCTACTGTAGTCCATAGATGTAAGAGAGTAAATTTCATTAACTTATAAAAGTACCATTTTATCTAGGGCAGTGGTTCCCAATTAGTTTTTCCTGCATACCACTTCAAGAAAGAGCTCAAACTCGCGTACCCCTTATAGCAGAAATTCATATTAATTTATACTAATATTATAAATTCGAAGGTAATTCTGTCTGTCTGTCACCTTTCACGTCTAAACCGCTGAACAGGTTTTAATAAAATTTGGCACAGAGATAGATTACATGTTGGAGATGGACGGATGCTACATTTTAATGCAAGAAAATATCTTATTCCCACGAGAAAATTCGATATAATGAGAGCGAAGCTGTGGGTAGACAGCTAGTGATAAATAGAATAAGTTTTTTTTTTACATTTATTACCTTTAAAATACAGTTCTAATAATAATGAAAATAACATAAGGTTATTTAATTTTAATGTGACAAATGTGCACGATTTTCTTTGCACAACTTTGTAAAATCTGGTTGCTTTTTGATCAGCTTCAGTCTCAAGTCATCTTCGAGTTGAAGTCGGTGACGATGTTTAGTTTTCATGTTTGTCATGGTCGAAAATCCACTCTCGCAGAGGTATGTTGTGCAAAATGGTAGTAAATATTTTATTGCCGCTTCGCCGACATGATAAATGCCTTTTAGGTCAGCCCAAAAATTACCCAGTGATTGCTCTGCAAAACAACTCTTGAGTCTGCTGTTGCATGAAATGTCTATTAATTCGTCTTGGTCAGAGATGGGAAGGTGGTCGGTGGAGTTATTTGCAATAGCGACAAAAATTTTTAAAATTAATTTTGCAAAAACAAATTGTGTTAATTGTACAATTTTTGTTTCTTGCGCAAGAATTTCATTTAGGTATTGCCGCAAATGCATTTTTTTGATGAAATTTCGAGAATATTTTTAGTTATAAATAAGCGAATTTGTGCATTCGACATCATGTTGTAAATTGCCGAATTTTTTATGGTCCACCCATTATTTTTTTGATTGCTTCATCTCATGCATTTAAATTTTAAATTGACCAATTTTAGATTGCCGTGCATACCCCTTCATGCAATTTCGCATACCCCGGGGGTACGCGTACCACTAATTGGGAACCATTGATCTAGGGCATCTTGGGGGGCGTTTCCCCTTCAGAGGTTAAATTATTCAAAGTAGTCCAAGTAAGAACTTATAAAATTGTTCATAAAATTAAATGAACTTGTGCCTGCAAATACAGAATGTCTTGCTAAGCTGAGTGATACTGAGGGTTCTGAAATCGTGTGTATGGTACAAAATACATCCAAGGAATATTCAGCTGCCAATACAAACATGAATTGATGCAAACTTCATGGTCAGATTTCACATAATCTTTTATTTGTCTTTAGCAAGCAAAAGTTTCAGTTACATTAGTTATAGTTTCTGTTCTCAATGTTAGCTGAACATTAAAACTTAAATTAGGGTCTTAAAATAAAGTATTAGTGAAATACTTTAAATACTTGAGAAAATCCATTCATGTAACTTTTAAACAATCCTGCAGTAGAGTGCTTAGGATCTTTAAGAAATCAATGTTATATCATTTACAAAACAAAACTTATTTTTGTTTTGAAACAAACAAATTTGAACATTTGTAAACAGAAAGAAAACAACTGTCATAATAATATGATGTTCTAAAGCTGCAATGTTACCTTTTTAACATCAATGTTAAAAAGGCAAACATAAACTTTATCTTTGTTTAATCAGTTGTGAAAAGGAAGTCCTAAAGATGACTATAAGTCGATCCCCCTATAACACGGTAGATACATTCTGGTTTTTATGAATCCATTTTCTATGAGTCCAGCCAATCACAGCCCGGCACGTATTCAGTTTACGGACTACGGCTGTTTGAAAGGTTTCTTCCATAAAATTAATCGATTCTAGATTAATTTGACTCAACATTTCCAAAATACATATAATTTTTTGGGAATAATCCATATAAACTATGCTATAAACAAAAAATTGTAGGATTACTTACCGAGCGTGCACCATTCAACTATGCCATTGCTTAAGCTTGTTTTCGTCGTGGAGTTTGCCATTGAATGGCGCTTACGTACTTCCTGATAAATTATTTTTTTTGCAAAAATTTGCTGAACTTTGGAGACATCATTAATATAAATATAATTTTTATGGATGTTAAATAATAAATGGTTTTTAGTAGGTCTGCTGCTCGTTTAAACTCAATGGTTTGTGCAATATCCACTATTGGTCCAGATTCGACCAATCCTGTCACGACACGAGTCGGCGATGATGTTTTACTGAATTATAGGAGTTTTTTTAGCATGTTTGTGCGAATACTGTCGCAATTTTTTCATTGTGATACAGGAATCTGAACTATAAGAACCCGTGTTATAGGGGGTCAACTGTACTTCATATTTTAGCTTAGGCAAAGATTTTGTTAAACTGTCAGCATCTTGCTCATCATTTCTAGCATAAGCAGTACTGACTTTTTTTTCATGTGTTATGAATAAAGCAATAATGTGCATCCATAGGTTTTAGCATTAGATAAAATGCTGGGTTCTTGATTTGCTTGGTTGCATTTTGATTGTATATTTGATGTAGGCTTGTTTGGCTGTGTCTGAATTTCTGATAATAGTTTGGCTGACCAAATTATTTCCTTTGCAGTAACAGCTGCAGCCACTCTAAACTCAGTTTCAGTAGTTGATTGAACTATACTTTGATATTTTTTTACTCTTTAAACTCAGGATTGTTAAGAGCTTTTGTGGCTCTAGGATAAAGTGGCTTTGCCTCTTATTAGGACCCTTTGATCTTTCACTACAGGCTCCTAAATTTTCTCTGGGCCTGGTAAAAAATCTCCAGCTTCCCATCCATCTTGACAACCATGTCAAAACTATAGCATTTATTTCCAAATTTACATGAATTTACATTAAATTTGCTGTAGACTTTCAGTTATTACATCACTTACAAAGTCAGAAACATTATATGCTTCAAATTGTTTATAATTTCTTTATTAAACTAATGTTAATAGTTCCTCTCAAGTATTTAAATAAATGTTTAATGGGTTGTCAATTACTTGTAGCTGATTTTTCTAATACTCCTGATACCAGATTTATGGTAGAGGTTGTATCAGGTCTATGATTTATGTGCAATTTTGCCTGCCAATCAAAAAGTTTATGCATCACTGATTTAGACCATAGAACATCTACAGATGTTACAAATAACCACACCATGAAGAAACTTTAAAATGCAGTGATACTTTATAATCTTCTCATGTTTTTGGTCATTTTTATTAGCCTTCTTTGGGAGAAAAATAAAGATTGAATAATGGTTCTTTATTTGAAACAAAACAGAACATAAATATATTTCTGAAGCACATATTTTAATTTTAATATCCTAGAACAAAAAATTGAAATGAGAGAATGCCAGAATGTTGTAACTATTGCTTTGAAACTGAGCATTAATTGTTGCAAAATTTATCTGCATTCTTTTTCATTAACTAAAAATTAATCCATTATCAATATACAAAATTACTATTAATTTTTCATTACTATGTAATGATTTGGTAATTATAAAGTAAGAGTGTTTATCATTGACAGCAAATATCAATATTTGGTATTTTATCAGTTTTGATATATTGATATTTTAAATTTTAAAATGCTAATATTGATATTGTAAAAGTTTATTGGTTCTGGTTGATATATCAGTTACAGCATAGCATTAGTTATTTCTTGCACATGCATCATACCACATACACTATACAAAAGTCTAGAAACATTAGGGCTTAACAGCAGATACATTACAGAAAAAAACCATACTAAACATATGTCAGACAGGAACTACTTAAATACNCCCATACACTATACAAAAGTCTAGAAACATTAGGGCTTAACAGCAGATACATTACAGAAAAAAACCATACTAAACATATGTCAGACAGGAACTACTTAAATACAGATACATACATGAACAGCACATAAACAAGATAATTTGCATAGTTATTTTCATTATTGAATTTGTACAATTTGCATAGGTTTAACTTTTCTGTATTGTTGAACAATGTTGTTAACTACATTTGTATGTGGGGAACATATCAGAGAAATGGAGGCTATTGAATTTTCAAGGCAACCAAGGAAGGTAATTGCATTAATAACAAGGAAGAAAGAATTATCTTGAAAGCATGACAAGCATGTTTTGATACTACCTTATAAACTGTATATCAAGGCATTCTGTAATGTGCGTGACAGCAAAAAATAAAAATTTATACAATTCAAAACAAACATTAAATGAGCATTCCAATATTCAAATTCCTGATGATCTTCAGAATAGGTAAAAAATGTTAGAAATGTTTTGATACAACTGGACTATTTTGACAGGTTAGGTAAAATTTTTTGCTTATATGTCTAAGAGCCTTAATTGAATTCCAGCAAGATTTAATTTGAAATAAAACTTTTGGACTAGCATTTTCAATCTATAAATGGAGATCATATTCAGGTTCATAAATTCAATGATGGAGTGCTTGAATAGAACAAAGATGTTTTTTAAAAATTAAATGAAATAATTCTCGAATATATAAAAATAAATATAAAAGTAAATAGAGGAAGATTCCAAAAACAAAATAAAAAGGAAAAACTCAAAATTATATAAAAAAGACATACACAGTACCATCTTAGAATATAATAGAATATAGCAAGTCTAAAAGAGAGCAAATTAACTTTTAGGTGCAATCCTACCATCTTTAACAGCTTTAGGAACAGAAAGGATAGGACTAACATGCTTAGAGTACTGTGGTCTATAAAATTCTTTGGAAGGATGACTGATTTGACTAGGAACTTGAATACAACCCCTGAACAAAAGTATGAAATATTTAGTAAATGTTGTGAAAAAATTATTTTGATCCTAAAATCAATAATATTTTTGTGAATTTGATTAACTTTTTACAATTGGCAAATATAATAGACATATTGAAGTGTTTACTCACCAAACACAGTAACGATATTTGCATAAATTACAAAGTTACAGCATTTTAAACAAAGTAAGAGTTGAATGAAAGTATGGAATGCTGATGATTAATATTGTGTAGGTCTTCTTTTGCCCTAATTACAGCCTTAATTTTTTATGATATTGTAGAAATAAGTTCTTTACATATTTCTGGATCAACCTCTGACCATGATTTTTTGACTGTCATCTTTAATTTTTTTATGGCTGTAGCTCTTTCTTTGAAACTGTTCTCTTCAGAACATTCCAAACATTTTCAACAGGAGATTATCTTGACTGTTGGCAGGCTATTCTGTATGTTAGGTTCTTGAATCCATTGTTTAGTTTGTCTAGCCCTATGACATGATGCATTATCCCTCATAGATGAAATCCTCATCACCAGAAAGATCTTCAGATGTTTTAATGACCAAAGATTCTAATAAATTCAAATAACATCAGCATTCAATGTATTATTAAGTATTGCCATCTCATCAACCCCATTACAGGTTATACATTGCACATTTAGAAAATTTTGCTGATGAATTTAGGCTGCGTACACACTAGGCATTTTTAAATGCGTGTTTTAAAGAACCAAAAGTTCTACATAGGCGTACACTCAAAAGCGCGCTTTTGGCCAAGTTTATAGATTTTTCTTAAAGCGCACGCTTTTTGGGCACTTTAGTAGAACTCTTGGTTCTTTAAAACACGCGTTAAACGCGCATTTTTAAACGCCTAGTGTGTACGCAGCCTTAAACAGTCAAGATGAAATTTTTTATCTGATTTTCTATATACTGATGTACCCCATCCTTACCATAGCCAATACAAATTTTTGATTCATCTGTGAACATATCTTGTTGCCACTTATTAACAGTCTAGTCTTTGAGAATTTGGCCCATTTCAAATCATTTTTTTTGTTTTTTTTTTTGGGGGGGTTTTTTATAGGTTTAGTTTTAGTGGTAACTTTTTGTCTGCTAGCCTTCTCCTTACTGTCGTGTCCAATGCATTAAAACCTGTCTCATTAACACAGGTTGAAAATGTTTGGAATGTTATGGAGAGAATGGCATTACAACCATAGAAGAATTAAAGAGGACAGCCAAATAATCATGGTCAAAGGTTAATCCAGAACTATGTAAAAACTTATTTCTGCAATATCACAAAGAATAACAGCTGTAATTAGCAAAAAAGGTGGCTTTACACAATATTGACCATCAGTATTCCATACTTTTGTTTAACTCTTACTTTTAAAATGCTGTAACTTTGTGTAATTTATGCAAATATATTTAATGTTTGGTGTGTAAATACTTAAATATGTTTATTACATTTAGCAATTGTTAAAAGTTCAATAATATTTTTGTGAATTGGATTATTTCAGAATAAGAATAATTTTCCTACAACAATTATAAAATATTCCATACTTTTGGTCAGGGACTGTACATCAGTTTCACCACAGTGTTTCAAAATAAGACTAACTGAATACAAACATGTGTGGTGAGCACGTGGTGATGAATGAATTCTCACAAAGAGACAGGAATATAAAACAATAAAACATGCTTTATTTTACTGTATGAACATATATACAGGAAAGGTTCGTTGATTCCGACCTCCTTGTTCCTCACTTTAATTAAACAAAAGGAAACAAACAACACCGATTGTTGATTCACAGTGGAGCTAAACTTTTCTTTCGCGTAACAAAGGAGACACTTAATTACTAACTTAAAACTACTTATAACTAGAAGAGGAAAGAAAGAACAAGAATTAGAATAGAATGGGAGAACAAGAATGGAAATTTCTAGTAAGGAACGGGTACCCGAATGGTTGACTGAGGTGGTGGCCACAAGATGATTTCGTCTTGGAATTCCTTTCTTCTATGGGGACGGAGCACATGTGAGGACCCAAGGTTCGTCCTTTAGTCTCGGCTTTACCAATGTTCTTTTTTTCTTCCAATGCTATTTCTATCTTTAGTGTTCTTTGTAACCCTTCCGGCCGAAGCAACACCGAACTCGAGACCGCTCTCTCCGACGGTCTTTCCTCCTCCGGTCCAAAGCCAAAAGTGTCCTTATCGTCCCCCACTTGCCCTCTGGGCTATCTTCACCCCTTTGTCCCGAAATTGGGTCACTGACCACCCACATTCAGACGAAAGTTCCAGAAAGTATAGAAACAGAACAAAGAGAAAGGGGAATAGAATATTCTTATATATACATATATAAAATAAAAACAACAAAAATATACTGGTGTACAGTACCACCACACATGACAGACTAAAAGAAACACAATACTGCCCTAACTGCAGGCAACTGATAATGACAATGCACACCCTTTTCAACAAAGATTTCATCATCAAGAGATCAAAAAATTCTGACTCCATTAGGATACTTGAAGCATTGGAGATGTTTAAATCTGACAAAAAGAACCAGTGCATTAATTTTAAAGATGAACAACAAGTTTCTTATACATGGCATAAAATAGTTATGATTATGTGACCAACTGTGATATAACATCATGATGTAGGGACATTATAATGGAACGTTCTCATTTATATAATTTTGAATTTTTACTTTTTATTTTTGATACCTTGCTCTATTTACTTTTATATTTACTGTCATGTTTATATTTATTTTTATTTTTAAGTATTCAAGAATTATTTTATTTAATTTTTGAAAAAGTCATTATTCTTAATTCTTTTGCCTCTATGTCCTTACTTTATTAAATCTTTATTATATTGGGTACAGTGGACTTTGTGTTTTAATAAAAAGTGTAATAAGTCCTATTAATATACAAAATCTACTGTAGACAATATAATATAGAATTTAAGTCATTGTTTAATACATGCATTCTATCATTGAATATGCAGACCTGAAGATTTCCACCTAGCAATATAACCTATTAAATCACTAAAATAGGGTATATAGAGCTGATTGTAATAAATGACTCTACTGTATATACATCTTCTCATTTTTCATGTTTTCAGAGAAAAAAACTCAACTAAGTCAGACTTTTGTAAACTTAGACAACCTTTACTCTCTATTAGTCTGAGTTAGTGTGCATTTACTGTATTAGAAAATACTTTGAGCTATTTCCAAACAAGCATTAAATGTTGTAACTGATAAATTAAGATTAAAATTTACTCTGTACTAATTTATTGTAGTCAAAAAGTCTTTTATAATAATTAATTTTAACATTATTTTTTTAAAAAGTTGTTTTATTTCTTCTTTAGGAGTAACAGTTCATCAACAAATCCAAAGCCTATGCCTTTACACAGAGCTCATTTTGCATTTTCCTGTCCTATACTTCCTAGTCATACATCATTTATTACAAGGGCAACTCAAACTGATCCAATTGATTCAACTTTCAGCTCATTTAGGACTTCAAATGGTGAACATCTTTTTGAAAATCTCAGATCAAACAGTTATTGTAAAACTTTAAATAGAACAAATGCATTGAACACTGATAATAGAACTGTTGGAAATAGCATTCCTGATTACAAAGTGGCCTGTGCTGCTCAAAGTCTTAAAACATGTCTGCTTGCTGTGCCAAATGCAATTTGTTTCCAAGAAAGAATAGATTCACCAATCTCTCCTAGTTTCCCAAGAAACAGAAGTTTTAGTTTTGTAACTGCTATTAAAAAAGGGAATCCACATTTAATAGATGCAACAGATAGTTATTATTGTACAAATGTAGAAGAAAAATTTTCACAGTCTGCTACAGATTCTTTAACTAAAGATAATGTCCATTCTGAAGTGCCAAATATTTCTTATTGTAATTCATACAGTAATATTGGAAAAGAATATAGCCCACAAATAAAACCATGTCCAAATGAAGATAAGGAATATAATAGGTGAGAATATTGATTTTCTTTTATATCTTCTATAATAAAATACATGAGAGTCACTTTATAGCAACTCTTAATTTAGTAATGTGCCACAATATATTGACCAATAAGTAAGATTCTGAATGATCTCCCAAAAGTGTGAAGCTTGTTTACTATCAATATAATTTCTTTTCCCCTGTCTTTTTTTACCTTGTGACATCAAAGGAAACTAATGTTTATGAGCATGTGCCAACTGTGTCACCTCTTGATAGCTGATGTTTGTCGTCTTTGGAATGTTGAGAATGCCATCTAACCACTATTTTTGTGGTTTTCTTCTGGCTCTAAATCTACTGTCTTCTTGTGAAGGCAATATATTGTAAGATGTTCAATGCAAAAGGAGTTATAATAAAGCATGATATCCAAGGAACAACTTTTATTTCAGATTATTTACAGATACCAATCTTTATACATTTTCCAGGTTTCTCTGTGATAACAATACAAACAAATGAATTCTTTGCATAACTGATTCCGTTACAATTACCAATCCGATACTATTAACATACAATAATACGTATCCTATGATCGTGGATCAATTCTTAATCTACTTAAATACTAAATGAACGATAGATTTATTGATAGAAGGGAAAAGAAGAAGAATTGATAGGACAGGGGGTAACCAAATTCTCAGCAAATAACTTCGTGTGATTGCTCATTTCCAACTTCCACATCCTGATGGATGTTCTCTTCTGAACCCTTTCGTCTCTTCAAAAATATGATTTCTCTGAGGAAGATTTATCTCAAAGTCTGGCTTCTTATTTTCTCATAAGTCTCCTATTCTGAGGTCTGACTCACCAGCTCTGGTTGATCTTGAAAAACTCAGTCTTACTGGTACATGACTTGCTTCCTCCGTGTCTGGCCGAAGAATGTCCTCCTGAAACAAGGTTTTGCCCTCAGGGCTTCTTGTAGTCTATTGTTCCCACACCCTGTTGGGGAAGGGTTGGATCAGAATTTCTTAGAAGTATGGAAACAATAGAACAAAAAAAATGGACAGAGAGACAGGATTAAAAGAGATAAAATATGAAATTAAAATTATACAAAAAAAAATATGGCATACTGCCACAATATAACAAATCAACAATTGTCATTCTTAACAAGACAAATATGTAGAATTCTGTTATTGTAAATTAATCTTCAAGCTTTCCAAGTTTTGATTCTTTTTTTTACATTCCAATTCTAGTTTTCTTTTGTTTCATTTCTTTGATAGTTATCATTATCATTTTGTGATTTATATTTGTTAATTCATTTGGAATCACAGGCTTTCTTTGGTTTTGAGCTATAATGTAATCTGTTTGACTCTTAATATTTAAGTTGTGCTACCTTGTACCACATATGTATTTGAGAATTCCTGTGCTTGAAGAATGTATTAATTATGAAAAGATCATTGACACAAAGCTTTAATCTAACTTTTGATGATCTAATGTTGTTAACTTGTTTCTAACTGTTGACATTTGGTAGAATTAAATTGTTTGAATTATAAAAAAAATTTGTGTGTGTTTTAAATTTACAAAATTTAAGAAAATTCTTAAAGGAGACAATACATAAAAGTGTCTTCTCATTTGTCCTTTTGCACATGCACAAAGAAAATAACAGTTTTAAGTTGACCTTTCATTTGAGGCTACTTATCTTTCTCAATATGTAAAACATTAAAATAATAGAATAATTTTGTTACATATAAAAAAATACTAAAATTGCAAAGTTTAAATCTATGTTATGTAATTCCAGTGCCCAGTATCTTATCCACTTGGCTAATGCCATTACAAGGAGAAGTGAAACTAATAGACTTAAAAGCTTAACACTCAATTTTCAGAAGTGCTTGAGAAATGGGTCTTATTATTTGGACAAGGAGCTGTTTGGATTTAGGTCTACATGCTCACCAAGTTTCATTCAAATCAAGAGATCCAAACATCAGGCCCTCTCTTTACATGATTTGCAAACTTTGCAAAAAATGTCCCAATTTATGGCATGTATGATGTTTCTTATTATAAGCAATACATGAACCATGGTAGTATGTACTTCCACATCTCAAACATATGGATTTATGGTCATATGCATTGTTTCTATTTATCATTTGAACATTTTTAGGCTTTTTGCCTTTAAGTTCTTGCTTACATTTTACAGTTTTAGTAACTTGCTCTTCATAGTGATTAACTGATTTTGAGTTTGTTCACTTGCTCTGCATATTTTAACAGCTTTTGCCAGCATTAAATTTTCCTCAGCAAGGAGTTTTTTCTATCAACATCACTTAAGACATGAGTACTATTCTGTCTGTGACCAGGCTATCATACAAGGTACCAAATTTGTAAGTTTTACTCTTATTCAACAATGCAATTAAGAAATCATCAAACTTTTTGTTTTCATGTTGAACAATTTTGTTAAATACAAATTTTTCATATATGATGTTTACTTTGGCATGGAATAACCCATAAATACTCCTACTAATGTTTTCAAGGTATTCTTTTGTTCTTCTGAAAAAGTATTGAAAATACTGCTTCTTGGCCAATTTCAGACATAAATACAGCAATTTGTACCTTAGCTGGCTTCCTTTCTAGTTCTATAAGTATTGCATACTATAAAAACTGTTGTTATTGGTCTCTCCATGCTTTACTGGTGGTTTCACTTACTTGGGTTAACAGAACTGGCAGTCTTGGATTAATGTTTCTTTAACTAATGGTAACCTCCCAATCTTTGGTTATTTCAGAACCATTTTCCTTGGTTGACACCAAGTGATGTCTGCCATACTGTTATATCACTGGCAGTAATGAGTGATTCACTTATATAGAATTAAACATGCCAGAGTGTACAAAAAGCTGAATTTATATATTATATTATATAACATATTTATTTATGAACATGCCACAACTAAGAGCCATCTGGTTATATACATGACAAGAACTGATTTTTTCTTTTTTTTTTAAATTTTTGCACAACACAGGAAAAATTTCATACTTTCCATGCAAGAACTGTATTTTCACATCAGCAGAAAACAATAACACTAAATATTAAAATAACAGGATCACTGAATGTGAATCATTATCAACTTTATTTCATCTTTCTACAAAAATCTTATCTTGGATTTTTCACATTTCCAATGCCCTAAATAATTGAAGATCTCCAAACAGCAGTTAGGCTGAAAATTCTGAATATAGTGAATCTCTGTGAGTTTTTTATATATTACTGGGATAGCAGTTTTAAGGTACTCTGGTGCACTACTTAACGTGCAGTCAGGCTACAACTGTAATAATTTACATACTTGTCCAAGACATAGCTATATGTATTAATTATACAATTCTATTTGGATGTATAACTGTTTATCAATGAGTGTATTAATAGTAGTATTAATGTTTTGAATTAATTATAATTCATTGAAATAATGAATTGTAGCAATAACTAATATTGCTGTTATGTTTGTTTATTCAATAGTATTTCTTTTTTAAATTAGATTAATATACAAATAAAATTATAAAATTAAACATTTCTCACAATATTTAGATAATTTAATACCTTATTCAGAACTTAAATACTTTAAATTTTTTAAGTTTATTATACTATTTCATACATTTACATTTAGATAATTAGATAAAGTATCTATTTGTTGATATATTGCATTATAATAGACTAATTTTTAATTTGTAAAGTAGTATATGTATTTAAATATTTTTATATTGAATTAAATGAAAATTATTTTTATTTTGATAAAAACTGATTTTAATTTTTTATTAGGCCATTTATAAATATGAAAAATAACATTAATTCTTCATCTCAACCATTACAAACAGTATTACCTAATGTGGAGTTATCTAAAGAAATATCTAAAAACGATAAGAAGGTATGAAATTTATCTATACTAATATATAAAACAAGAATATTTGTTTGTTTGTTTGTTTGCTGGAGTAATCTCAGAATCTGCTGAATCAATTTTTAAAATTCTTTCAGTATTGGAAAGCTTATTTTTTCCATATGAACAAAGGCATATACTGTTTTCATATTAAAAAAGATGTTTTTACTGCAGCATTTGTCTTGCATAGTTTTATCATCAGTTGTAGCTCCATTAAAGGACAATCCCCTTTATCATCTAGTGGGACTTTTTAAGTTTTATCATCTTATCTATTGAATATCAGTTTTGATTAATGCAGTTTAAGCAGTTATATATATACTTTGTTCATATTGTCTTGGTCATTTGTTTTTTATAATAATACTCTTATATTATCAGATACAACTATAAGGAGCAAATTTACTTCATTTAGATGAAACTAAGCTTCTGTATGTTAACCTGTAGTATTTTTGTTTTCTTTATTTTAATATTAATCCTACCATATTATTATTTAAAAATAAGAATTAGTCTTGTTATATATAAGGCAAGATTGTTTGTTTCTTACTTTAAGGTAATTTCAGAATATACTGAACCAATTGTTTTTAACTCTTTCTCCTTTGGAAAGCTTATTAATTTTCAAAACACATAGTTACCTTAAAACTCAGACTTCTCATTCCTTCTTACTGATTTCATCTCCCCTACAAACTCCAAACTCTTTGATTTCTATATATAAACAGAACCATATTACAGTGAGTCCAAACTCTTTGACCAGTCTGGACCAAATTCTGCATAGTTATTCTTTACAATCCTCCAAAAAATATATACTACTTTAAAACTCAGACCCTCATTCCTTCCATGATTTCATTCTCCACAAATATCAAAATCTTTTGACTGACTGACATCAAACTTTGCATAGTTACTCTCTGCCACCATGCAGGAAATATGTGCTACATTGTATCTTATCAGGGTTGCCAGATCTGAAGGTTAAAAAGTAGCGTGGTTGTGCTCCAAAAGTAGCGGATTTGAACTGTTTGTAGCCCAAACAATAAAAAAGAATTATTTTGCAACTATGCACTTTTACTAATGAAATAAGTTTGTAATATATGTATATACATACACAGTGTATATCAGAATGACGTTTTAAAAATTTGGGGATTGTAGAGGATGAAATTTTGAACGTTTTGATATAAGGAACCTACAGCCGGAAATGAGATACGTATAAAGTTTCTACAGCACTTTGCACGTTCTACGAGGTCGGTATGCTGAACGAAACAGCAGAATGCAGTATTTATGACAAGTTTTATTGACAAAACAGTAGCTTACAATCAAATTGTACATCGAATCAGTGGCTGCACTACTTTAGAGTAAATGTTCAGTGTGACGACCACCAACTTCGTTACATAATGTGCAACGACGAACCATGTTTTGTCCGACTCTCTGTAAGATGCCACGCTCCCCTCTGATGGTATTAAGTGCTGTAAAGATGCGCTCCGTAAGCTTATGAACTGTTCCTACTGGTGTTGCGTACACAAGGGACTCACGTTGACTAGCTGTGTGTTTACATCACAACGCCAGTGGATGCAAGGGGTAACCTGAAGAACGACAAGCACTGAGTACACAACGTCCTGTACACAGGCTCAGTTAGACCACTGTAGTTGTGTGTTTACAGTCTTTCATCCGCAGCAATAACATGACGTCAATGGATGGAAGGGTAACTACCAAAGTGAAGGGCGGTCAAGCACTTCCTACCGCTGTAGATACTTTAGTTCAAATTTCCAACTATAGGTTCCTTATACCAAAACGTTCAAAATTTCATCCTTTACAATCCCCCAAATTTTTAAAACGTCATTCTGATACACCCTGTATATGGACATTCGGTGTATCTGCATCAATTTTCTCTAAATCAAAGCGAGTCATTCGCAGGCGAAGCGATTCATTTTTTGAACTTAGAGACTTAGCGACTGCGGCTTTTCTTTTCAGTTTTAAGGCCATCCTTTTCCATTGTATCAAGAACTGTTGTATCAAAATTTAATAACTTTTGGATCACTTATTGGGAGAGAAAATTGGCAATTCCAACAGCATAATGCTTGTAGTAGACAATCCACAATTTCACAAGCAATGTCGCCTCCGTGCTTGTGAAGTTGTGGATTGTCTACTGGAGCGAACGACTGATGGAAAACGGAAGCAAAGTATCTTAATCTTTGTTAAACGTTGCAACTTTATTTATATACTTAAGTGTAATGAAATTAAATAAAACTTTATTACTTTTGTATAATACAATAAGCGTTTTGCGATTTTATATATGAAAATAAAAAAGTAGCGTATTTTTAAGATTTGTAGCCTGAAGATAATTATCACTAGCCCAAAAAGTAGCGTGTCGCCCAATTTGAAATTTTTGTAGCGAGGGCACTTAAAAAGTAGCCCAATCCGCTACTTGTAGCCCAATCTGGCATCACTGTATCTTATAACAAGGACTGCAAACCATCTCCTTGAGTTCCCAGGCAACACTGGCATTCTTTTGCTAATAAATAAATAATTTGAATTCTCTGAGATATACTTAAGAGGACCATTCTAAGCTATAATTTTAAAACGTGTATTTATGCACTTTTTGACTATTTATAACCAAAAAATACAATTTGGTTATTAACAAATAATTGGTAATCTTAAAATCGTATTTAGTTCATTTGAAGAATAATTATTGTTGGTAAATGTTTCTAAAGCTTCTGTGCTTTACTTTAGATGATTATTTTGTAAAATTTCATTCTATTTTATTATCATTATTATTGTTCAAATCTGAATACAGTTGAAAAGGAACTATACACACTCTTTTCAAAATGTTGTAAATTTAACATTAAAGTTTTTCAAATGTTAATGGTTTTTGTTATGATTACATTAAATGTATTAACTTATTTAACATTTTAAAAAATCCAGCAACAAGTGGCTTAATTTTTCTGGCAAATTTGGTTGTGCCATCTGTTATGATATTTTATTTTAAAAAACTTTTTACATTTTTAATTATTATAAAATGGCAAAATGCTTAATTTTGAGGGTAGGAATGAGTTTAATTACTAAATTAATTAATTACTAAATAATTTTTCACTAGAGGGAGGCTTTAGGTGCCATCTTGTATTAAATTTAACAATTATAATCAGACTAATAAAGCAAGTTACATCGGGAAACTGGAAATAATGTTTCTCAATGTAGTTAGCCTGAGTGAGCAGTTTGAGCAGTAATATGTCACAAATAAAAGATTGTAAGTGATTTATTGTTGAGAAAAGAAAAATATATGATGAAAAGTACAGATAAAAAAATAAAGTGTACAGTAGAGCATCGATTATCCGACTCCCAATTAACTGTCACATCGGTTAACCGACCGTTCTAGTCGGCAAATTTCAAATATCCGCTAGTGATGTGGTACTACAATATTTGGCTATGTCTTGGCTACTTTAATAATATTTTTGTTAAATTTTTGCGTGCTTTAGCTGACAACACTGGCTCGACCATGAAAGGGAGGCCAGTATTTAAACGAGACTTAATTTTCTAATTATGAGTGGTTGTTTGTTTTGTGAGCAATAAAATAATTTAAAAATAATTTTTAACGATATAATAGCGACAATTATTATTTAAAAAAAAATTTTATTAGGCTTAACATCGATGAAAATTCAACGCGAAGTAGGTTAACGATATACTAATATACTAATTACATTTAACTAATTAATAGCAATATACTAATATACTAATTGCATGGGATATACTAATATACTATACTAATAATGTATTTTTTTCATTCTTTTCGATTATCCAATTTTTTCAGTTATCCGACCAACCTGAGTCCCCAATTGAGTCGGATAATCTGCTGTAATACTAAAAAATAATAAAATAAAATCTCACATTTACATATAATAAAATTTCACATTTAAGCAGGAAAAGCCTTTGATAAATTGGAGCCGCTTGTTAAAATCAACCACATTTGAGATTGTGTTCTGTCTCAACTGAGTGAACTATGTCTCCCTCAATCTTTGACAATCCTGGACAGATCCAATTTTGTGTTCCAGTTCCAGAAGATTCCAGAACAATGTCACTACCACAAACTGCTAGTGAGATATTCCAGAAAGTTCCAGAATGTTTTGATTGGAGAAAATTGTGGAAAATTCCCCTCTAATTAGAGCTAGTGAAAGACGCCATCTAGTGGGGATGAGACAGTACTACTGCCACTACAGCCACTGTAACAGTGAGAGCAAGAGTAGCACATAGGGCCGTCCTTTATGGCTCTCTTGCTTTATATTCCAAAAAACAGCACCCAAAAATGTCAAAATACTTTTTTGTTATTAAGCATCAAAGAGGCAAAAGTCAACATATTCGTTTTTTGATTATATCTTATCTCAGAGTTAATTATATTTTCCAGAAATTATTTTATGCATGTGCTGGGATTTCATGGAAATTTTTTTTTTTTAAACTCTGAAATGAAACTGCAAAAGTCATCCCAGAAGCCTGAACTCACTTACCGCTCATCCACGCAATTAATATTTATTAAAATAATTTATAATTGGAAAAGTAACATAATGTACCAGTAGTTGTTTGGCTTTACAGATTATGATTTGTAAATAAAATAAAAAGAAAAACTAATTTCAATTCAGATGTCAAAATATTTATTAAGATGTAAAATCTTTAATAATTAAATTAATTAATAAACAGTAAAGACAGCATAGCTTCGACAAATTATTAAAGTTGGTTTAATTAATAACTAAGATATTTGTGATTATAATTTTACATCATGTACTATTATATATTTAATTTTCAGTCTTTCATTGATTATGCTCATTTGGTCTATGGCTATGCCTTCCCTTTTGGAAAACTTTGATAGGGATCTTAATAAAATTTACTTAGATTTTAATAAATTATGCAACTTACATTATATTCAGAATCCTAGCTTTCCAAGGATTAGATTAAGTTTTACTTAATTTTTTGATTGTGTCAAATATTTTGATTGCTTACTTTATTTAAAATTTTTTAATTGATTTATTTTTTATGATCAATTGTTTTTACATGTCCCTTTGAAAAAACCTATGTCTTTCATCTTGTGTTCACTCCATATTTTCATTTGAGAGAATCTCAAAGGTCTTTTTTTCATCATAATTCTCAAAATTTAAATAATTTTGATAATTTTTTCTTAATTTTTCATGTTTTAAGTTAAAATGTAAAACTGTGTTATACAGTTTTTAATTTTGTATAATTGTTGTCTTTGTTTTTATGTATATTTGTTAATTTTGTGGGGTAGATATCAACTGTCCTTCAGGTCTTTTCTATTTATTTGTAAAAATAAATAAATAAATTTATGAGAGCTTATTTTAATGGAATAAAATTATTTTCAGAAAAATGAACAAACAGAAAAATGTGAATTACAGTTAACAATAGGTGGTGATTCTGTAGAAGATAAAACATCAAGAGCTAAAAATAAAAAAGATAATAATATAGCTGAAAAAGATAGAATNCAATCTCACCCATACGGACACGTTAGGCTCAATTAATTTATGTTCTCCTACATTATAAGATGAAAGTAAAATAAAGTGTTTCATTGGGAGTTTTAATAATTATGAAAAAAAATACTATTTTACTTCTAAAGATGAAATAAAAAATAAACTAAAGTGCGATGAGTGATATTTACTTTCAGCAAGTCTCCGCTGTTAAATGATGCGCAAACACAATACATAGATATTACATGAAGTAACAAGTAGAGACTTGTAAAACATAGGTAATAATATGCAGCAAGAAACCTCAAAATTTCTCTCTTAGGCAAGTCTTCAAGATCCAACTTTTCGTATAATAAATAATGGAAAGAAAACCTGACATGGTAAATTATTATTGAAATGCGAGATTTCCCGGGATTTTCTCGTAGTGAATAAATGGCGAGAATCCCGGGAAAGAAACCCTAGTTTGAACCAATCTTGTTTGTTTTTCCACTAAATATTCCAATCACAAACAAAAAGAAATAACATTATTTTTTTAAAAAGTTGTTTTATTTCTTCTTTAGGAGTAACAGTTCATCAACAAATCCAAAGCCTATGCCTTTACACAGAGCTCATTTTGCATTTTCCTGTCCTATACTTCCTAGTCATACATCATTTATTACAAGGGCAACTCAAACTGATCCAATTGATTCAACTTTCAGCTCATTTAGGACTTCAAATGGTGAACATCTTTTTGAAAATCTCAGATCAAACAGTTATTGTAAAACTTTAAATAGAACAAATGCATTGAACACTGATAATAGAACTGTTGGAAATAGCATTCCTGATTACAAAGTGGCCTGTGCTGCTCAAAGTCTTAAAACATGTCTGCTTGCTGTGCCAAATGCAATTTGTTTCCAAGAAAGAATAGATTCACCAATCTCTCCTAGTTTCCCAAGAAACAGAAGTTTTAGTTTTGTAACTGCTATTAAAAAAGGGAATCCACATTTAATAGATGCAACAGATAGTTATTATTGTACAAATGTAGAAGAAAAATTTTCACAGTCTGCTACAGATTCTTTAACTAAAGATAATGTCCATTCTGAAGTGCCAAATATTTCTTATTGTAATTCATACAGTAATATTGGAAAAGAATATAGCCCACAAATAAAACCATGTCCAAATGAAGATAAGGAATATAATAGGTGAGAATATTGATTTTCTTTTATATCTTCTATAATAAAATACATGAGAGTCACTTTATAGCAACTCTTAATTTAGTAATGTGCCACAATATATTGACCAATAAGTAAGATTCTGAATGATCTCCCAAAAGTGTGAAGCTTGTTTACTATCAATATAATTTCTTTTCCCCTGTCTTTTTTTACCTTGTGACATCAAAGGAAACTAATGTTTATGAGCATGTGCCAACTGTGTCACCTCTTGATAGCTGATGTTTGTCGTCTTTGGAATGTTGAGAATGCCATCTAACCACTATTTTTGTGGTTTTCTTCTGGCTCTAAATCTACTGTCTTCTTGTGAAGGCAATATATTGTAAGATGTTCAATGCAAAAGGAGTTATAATAAAGCATGATATCCAAGGAACAACTTTTATTTCAGATTATTTACAGATACCAATCTTTATACATTTTCCAGGTTTCTCTGTGATAACAATACAAACAAATGAATTCTTTGCATAACTGATTCCGTTACAATTACCAATCCGATACTATTAACATACAATAATACGTATCCTATGATCGTGGATCAATTCTTAATCTACTTAAATACTAAATGAACGATAGATTTATTGATAGAAGGGAAAAGAAGAAGAATTGATAGGACAGGGGGTAACCAAATTCTCAGCAAATAACTTCGTGTGATTGCTCATTTCCAACTTCCACATCCTGATGGATGTTCTCTTCTGAACCCTTTCGTCTCTTCAAAAATATGATTTCTCTGAGGAAGATTTATCTCAAAGTCTGGCTTCTTATTTTCTCATAAGTCTCCTATTCTGAGGTCTGACTCACCAGCTCTGGTTGATCTTGAAAAACTCAGTCTTACTGGTACATGACTTGCTTCCTCCGTGTCTGGCCGAAGAATGTCCTCCTGAAACAAGGTTTTGCCCTCAGGGCTTCTTGTAGTCTATTGTTAACTTCCCACACCCTGTTGGGGAAGGGTTGGATCAGAATTTCTTAGAAGTATGGAAACAATAGAACAAAAAAAATGGACAGAGAGACAGGATTAAAAGAGATAAAATATGAAATTAAAATTATACAAAAAAAAATATGGCATACTGCCACAATATAACAAATCAACAATTGTCATTCTTAACAAGACAAATATGTAGAATTCTGTTATTGTAAATTAATCTTCAAGCTTTCCAAGTTTTGATTCTTTTTTTTACATTCCAATTCTAGTTTTCTTTTGTTTCATTTCTTTGATAGTTATCATTATCATTTTGTGATTTATATTTGTTAATTCATTTGGAATCACAGGCTTTCTTTGGTTTTGAGCTATAATGTAATCTGTTTGACTCTTAATATTTAAGTTGTGCTACCTTGTACCACATATGTATTTGAGAATTCCTGTGCTTGAAGAATGTATTAATTATGAAAAGATCATTGACACAAAGCTTTAATCTAACTTTTGATGATCTAATGTTGTTAACTTGTTTCTAACTGTTGACATTTGGTAGAATTAAATTGTTTGAATTATAAAAAAAATTTGTGTGTGTTTTAAATTTACAAAATTTAAGAAAATTCTTAAAGGAGACAATACATAAAAGTGTCTTCTCATTTGTCCTTTTGCACATGCACAAAGAAAATAACAGTTTTAAGTTGACCTTTCATTTGAGGCTACTTATCTTTCTCAATATGTAAAACATTAAAATAATAGAATAATTTTGTTACATATAAAAAAATACTAAAATTGCAAAGTTTAAATCTATGTTATGTAATTCCAGTGCCCAGTATCTTATCCACTTGGCTAATGCCATTACAAGGAGAAGTGAAACTAATAGACTTAAAAGCTTAACACTCAATTTTCAGAAGTGCTTGAGAAATGGGTCTTATTATTTGGACAAGGAGCTGTTTGGATTTAGGTCTACATGCTCACCAAGTTTCATTCAAATCAAGAGATCCAAACATCAGGCCCTCTCTTTACATGATTTGCAAACTTTGCAAAAAATGTCCCAATTTATGGCATGTATGATGTTTCTTATTATAAGCAATACATGAACCATGGTAGTATGTACTTCCACATCTCAAACATATGGATTTATGGTCATATGCATTGTTTCTATTTATCATTTGAACATTTTTAGGCTTTTTGCCTTTAAGTTCTTGCTTACATTTTACAGTTTTAGTAACTTGCTCTTCATAGTGATTAACTGATTTTGAGTTTGTTCACTTGCTCTGCATATTTTAACAGCTTTTGCCAGCATTAAATTTTCCTCAGCAAGGAGTTTTTTCTATCAACATCACTTAAGACATGAGTACTATTCTGTCTGTGACCAGGCTATCATACAAGGTACCAAATTTGTAAGTTTTACTCTTATTCAACAATGCAATTAAGAAATCATCAAACTTTTTGTTTTCATGTTGAACAATTTTGTTAAATACAAATTTTTCATATATGATGTTTACTTTGGCATGGAATAACCCATAAATACTCCTACTAATGTTTTCAAGGTATTCTTTTGTTCTTCTGAAAAAGTATTGAAAATACTGCTTCTTGGCCAATTTCAGACATAAATACAGCAATTTGTACCTTAGCTGGCTTCCTTTCTAGTTCTATAAGTATTGCATACTATAAAAACTGTTGTTATTGGTCTCTCCATGCTTTACTGGTGGTTTCACTTACTTGGGTTAACAGAACTGGCAGTCTTGGATTAATGTTTCTTTAACTAATGGTAACCTCCCAATCTTTGGTTATTTCAGAACCATTTTCCTTGGTTGACACCAAGTGATGTCTGCCATACTGTTATATCACTGGCAGTAATGAGTGATTCACTTATATAGAATTAAACATGCCAGAGTGTACAAAAAGCTGAATTTATATATTATATTATATAACATATTTATTTATGAACATGCCACAACTAAGAGCCATCTGGTTATATACATGACAAGAACTGATTTTTTCTTTTTTTTTTAAATTTTTGCACAACACAGGAAAAATTTCATACTTTCCATGCAAGAACTGTATTTTCACATCAGCAGAAAACAATAACACTAAATATTAAAATAACAGGATCACTGAATGTGAATCATTATCAACTTTATTTCATCTTTCTACAAAAATCTTATCTTGGATTTTTCACATTTCCAATGCCCTAAATAATTGAAGATCTCCAAACAGCAGTTAGGCTGAAAATTCTGAATATAGTGAATCTCTGTGAGTTTTTTATATATTACTGGGATAGCAGTTTTAAGGTACTCTGGTGCACTACTTAACGTGCAGTCAGGCTACAACTGTAATAATTTACATACTTGTCCAAGACATAGCTATATGTATTAATTATACAATTCTATTTGGATGTATAACTGTTTATCAATGAGTGTATTAATAGTAGTATTAATGTTTTGAATTAATTATAATTCATTGAAATAATGAATTGTAGCAATAACTAATATTGCTGTTATGTTTGTTTATTCAATAGTATTTCTTTTTTAAATTAGATTAATATACAAATAAAATTATAAAATTAAACATTTCTCACAATATTTAGATAATTTAATACCTTATTCAGAACTTAAATACTTTAAATTTTTTAAGTTTATTATACTATTTCATACATTTACATTTAGATAATTAGATAAAGTATCTATTTGTTGATATATTGCATTATAATAGACTAATTTTTAATTTGTAAAGTAGTATATGTATTTAAATATTTTTATATTGAATTAAATGAAAATTATTTTTATTTTGATAAAAACTGATTTTAATTTTTTATTAGGCCATTTATAAATATGAAAAATAACATTAATTCTTCATCTCAACCATTACAAACAGTATTACCTAATGTGGAGTTATCTAAAGAAATATCTAAAAACGATAAGAAGGTATGAAATTTATCTATACTAATATATAAAACAAGAATATTTGTTTGTTTGTTTGTTTGCTGGAGTAATCTCAGAATCTGCTGAATCAATTTTTAAAATTCTTTCAGTATTGGAAAGCTTATTTTTTCCATATGAACAAAGGCATATACTGTTTTCATATTAAAAAAGATGTTTTTACTGCAGCATTTGTCTTGCATAGTTTTATCATCAGTTGTAGCTCCATTAAAGGACAATCCCCTTTATCATCTAGTGGGACTTTTTAAGTTTTATCATCTTATCTATTGAATATCAGTTTTGATTAATGCAGTTTAAGCAGTTATATATATACTTTGTTCATATTGTCTTGGTCATTTGTTTTTTATAATAATACTCTTATATTATCAGATACAACTATAAGGAGCAAATTTACTTCATTTAGATGAAACTAAGCTTCTGTATGTTAACCTGTAGTATTTTTGTTTTCTTTATTTTAATATTAATCCTACCATATTATTATTTAAAAATAAGAATTAGTCTTGTTATATATAAGGCAAGATTGTTTGTTTCTTACTTTAAGGTAATTTCAGAATATACTGAACCAATTGTTTTTAACTCTTTCTCCTTTGGAAAGCTTATTAATTTTCAAAACACATAGTTACCTTAAAACTCAGACTTCTCATTCCTTCTTACTGATTTCATCTCCCCTACAAACTCCAAACTCTTTGATTTCTATATATAAACAGAACCATATTACAGTGAGTCCAAACTCTTTGACCAGTCTGGACCAAATTCTGCATAGTTATTCTTTACAATCCTCCAAAAAATATATACTACTTTAAAACTCAGACCCTCATTCCTTCCATGATTTCATTCTCCACAAATATCAAAATCTTTTGACTGACTGACATCAAACTTTGCATAGTTACTCTCTGCCACCATGCAGGAAATATGTGCTACATTGTATCTTATCAGGGTTGCCAGATCTGAAGGTTAAAAAGTAGCGTGGTTGTGCTCCAAAAGTAGCGGATTTGAACTGTTTGTAGCCCAAACAATAAAAAAGAATTATTTTGCAACTATGCACTTTTACTAATGAAATAAGTTTGTAATATATGTATATACATACACAGTGTATATCAGAATGACGTTTTAAAAATTTGGGGATTGTAGAGGATGAAATTTTGAACGTTTTGATATAAGGAACCTACAGCCGGAAATGAGATACGTATAAAGTTTCTACAGCACTTTGCACGTTCTACGAGGTCGGTATGCTGAACGAAACAGCAGAATGCAGTATTTATGACAAGTTTTATTGACAAAACAGTAGCTTACAATCAAATTGTACATCGAATCAGTGGCTGCACTACTTTAGAGTAAATGTTCAGTGTGACGACCACCAACTTCGTTACATAATGTGCAACGACGAACCATGTTTTGTCCGACTCTCTGTAAGATGCCACGCTCCCCTCTGATGGTATTAAGTGCTGTAAAGATGCGCTCCGTAAGCTTATGAACTGTTCCTACTGGTGTTGCGTACACAAGGGACTCACGTTGACTAGCTGTGTGTTTACATCACAACGCCAGTGGATGCAAGGGGTAACCTGAAGAACGACAAGCACTGAGTACACAACGTCCTGTACACAGGCTCAGTTAGACCACTGTAGTTGTGTGTTTACAGTCTTTCATCCGCAGCAATAACATGACGTCAATGGATGGAAGGGTAACTACCAAAGTGAAGGGCGGTCAAGCACTTCCTACCGCTGTAGATACTTTAGTTCAAATTTCCAACTATAGGTTCCTTATACCAAAACGTTCAAAATTTCATCCTTTACAATCCCCCAAATTTTTAAAACGTCATTCTGATACACCCTGTATATGGACATTCGGTGTATCTGCATCAATTTTCTCTAAATCAAAGCGAGTCATTCGCAGGCGANATGAAAGGGAGGCCAGTATTTAAACGAGACTTAATTTTCTAATTATGAGTGGTTGTTTGTTTTGTGAGCAATAAAATAATTTAAAAATAATTTTTAACGATATAATAGCGACAATTATTATTTAAAAAAAAATTTTATTAGGCTTAACATCGATGAAAATTCAACGCGAAGTAGGTTAACGATATACTAATATACTAATTACATTTAACTAATTAATAGCAATATACTAATATACTAATTGCATGGGATATACTAATATACTATACTAATAATGTATTTTTTTCATTCTTTTCGATTATCCAATTTTTTCAGTTATCCGACCAACCTGAGTCCCCAATTGAGTCGGATAATCTGCTGTAATACTAAAAAATAATAAAATAAAATCTCACATTTACATATAATAAAATTTCACATTTAAGCAGGAAAAGCCTTTGATAAATTGGAGCCGCTTGTTAAAATCAACCACATTTGAGATTGTGTTCTGTCTCAACTGAGTGAACTATGTCTCCCTCAATCTTTGACAATCCTGGACAGATCCAATTTTGTGTTCCAGTTCCAGAAGATTCCAGAACAATGTCACTACCACAAACTGCTAGTGAGATATTCCAGAAAGTTCCAGAATGTTTTGATTGGAGAAAATTGTGGAAAATTCCCCTCTAATTAGAGCTAGTGAAAGACGCCATCTAGTGGGGATGAGACAGTACTACTGCCACTACAGCCACTGTAACAGTGAGAGCAAGAGTAGCACATAGGGCCGTCCTTTATGGCTCTCTTGCTTTATATTCCAAAAAACAGCACCCAAAAATGTCAAAATACTTTTTTGTTATTAAGCATCAAAGAGGCAAAAGTCAACATATTCGTTTTTTGATTATATCTTATCTCAGAGTTAATTATATTTTCCAGAAATTATTTTATGCATGTGCTGGGATTTCATGGAAATTTTTTTTTTTAAATTCTGAAATGAAACTGCAAAAGTCATCCCAGAAGCCTGAACTCACTTACCGCTCATCCATGCAATTAATATTTATTAAAATAATTTATAATTGGAAAAGTAACATAATGTACCAGTAGTTGTTTGGCTTTACAGATTATGATTTGTAAATAAAATAAAAAGAAAAACTAATTTCAATTCAGATGTCAAAATATTTATTAAGATGTAAAATCTTTAATAATTAAATTAATTAATAAACAGTAAAGACAGCATAGCTTCGACAAATTATTAAAGTTGGTTTAATTAATAACTAAGATATTTGTGATTATAATTTTACATCATGTACTATTATATATTTAATTTTCAGTCTTTCATTGATTATGCTCATTTGGTCTATGGCTATGCCTTCCCTTTTGGAAAACTTTGATAGGGATCTTAATAAAATTTACTTAGATTTTAATAAATTATGCAACTTACATTATATTCAGAATCCTAGCTTTCCAAGGATTAGATTAAGTTTTACTTAATTTTTTGATTGTGTCAAATATTTTGATTGCTTACTTTATTTAAAATTTTTTAATTGATTTATTTTTTATGATCAATTGTTTTTACATGTCCCTTTGAAAAAACCTATGTCTTTCATCTTGTGTTCACTCCATATTTTCATTTGAGAGAATCTCAAAGGTCTTTTTTTCATCATAATTCTCAAAATTTAAATAATTTTGATAATTTTTTCTTAATTTTTCATGTTTTAAGTTAAAATGTAAAACTGTGTTATACAGTTTTTAATTTTGTATAATTGTTGTCTTTGTTTTTATGTATATTTGTTAATTTTGTGGGGTAGATATCAACTGTCCTTCAGGTCTTTTCTATTTATTTGTAAAAATAAATAAATAAATTTATGAGAGCTTATTTTAATGGAATAAAATTATTTTCAGAAAAATGAACAAACAGAAAAATGTGAATTACAGTTAACAATAGGTGGTGATTCTGTAGAAGATAAAACATCAAGAGCTAAAAATAAAAAAGATAATAATATAGCTGAAAAAGATAGAATAAGTAGAAATGTAAAAAGAAGATTTTCTGGATCAGGTATTTGTATATTTTAAGCATCAGTTGTATTTAGAATAGTATAACTTTGATTTTTTTTTGCAATGTATGTTTTCTAGAATTGAAAATGTTAAATTAGTTTAAAATGAAAAGATAACTTTATGTTGTTATTGTTTTTCCTTTTGTTCAGTTTTCTAATAAATGCTCAGTTTTTCATGATTGTTTTAATACTCTCAGTTGCTAGTGTTTTGTTTTTTTTAATCAAAATTTTAATACAATCTGGTTTTAATTTAATATTTTGAAAGATTTATCTATTATGTAATTCTGTAAAGGTTGAAGTAGCCTTTTTCTAGAAGGTTATATTAATGGGACAATGAAAACAACAATGATGATTGATAATTGATGGCAAGGACAATGATAACTCTCCCTTATTAGTCACTAGCTTGTTAAATGAGTAATCTTTTCTAATGTAATTTTAATGAATCGTTGCACCACATTTTAACTGATCCTATAATAGTAACAACAAATTTTTTATAAAACCAAACAACTTTTTTGTACAGTAGATCCCCCTATAATGCGTAGATACATTCCACGCTATACGAATTTCACGTTGTAGGAATCCTTAAATACATGTGCCAATCGCAGCTCGACACGTGTGAAGTTTACGACTACGGCTGTTTGAAAGGTTTTCTTCCATAAAATTAATCAATTCTAGATTAATTCGACTCAACATTTCCAAAACACATATAATTTTTTGGGAATAATCCATATAAACTATGCTATAAACAAAAAATTGTAGGATTACTTACCAAGTGTGCACCGTTGGACGTCGCCATTGCTCAAGCTTGTTTTCGTCGCGCAGCAGTGCACCAAACGGCAGGCGATTTCTGATAAGTTATTTTTCTGCGAAAAATTTGTTGAACTTTGAAGACATCATTAATAGAAATAATATTAATGGCCATTGAATAAGAAATATTTCTTTCACAAGAAATGTATAAAATTACAATACTGTATTAGACTTACAGTACGTAATTTACATACTGTACAGACGATAGTAAACTCAATTTACCCGCCTAAACTCTCCTTAGCGTGGCGCTGGACGGCGGAAAGTAGTTTGGCTGCTCGTCCACTATTGGTCCAGATTCGACCAATCCTGTCGCGATGACGTTTTACAAGTCCCTTTTAGCATCTTTATACGAATACTGTTGCAATTTTTTCGCCACGTTATAGGAATCTCCGTTATAGGAACCCGCATTATAGGGGGGTCTACTGTATGTTAAATAATACTCATTAATTTTCATATTTTTATTTAAAGGCATATAATTTTTATATGCATTTTATTAATTTACTTTATTTGTCTGTCCATTCATCTGTCCAGATAAAGTAATTCAGTTTTCACCCATGTCCAATTTCTGATCTAGTTGAAATTTTCATACATATGTATTCCTGATGACAATACACTTTTTTTAGACTTTGCAAACAGTTTTAGCAATTAGCAACAAATTAGGGAAAATTGAAATTTGTAAGTAAAATCTGATAACAGATGCCCCTTTTTAGTCTCACAGTCTAGATAAAACCATATAACTCAATTTTATCTACTTTCCAATAAAATATTAAATCAAGACAAATTTTAATAATTCATGTTCCATTTATAAAACTAAAAAGTAGAAAATAAACATTATAAAAAAGTTTTAAAGGCATTTTATTCAATACTCAAAGAGCCATTTCGATCCATTTTCCACAGAAAAGAAAACACTGAGAGTCACAAAACCCTTTTGACATCTAAAATGAAGATAACATTTTATATATCCTTTTTACTTTTACACTATTCTTTTAAAAACTATTGTGTGTTGCATTTATGAAATAAATAAACTGCTAAAGAGAAATATTGATCATTACCTCAGAATGAAATTTGATTGAGATGGTGATGGAATATTCCATCTAAATCAAAAACATTTTATAACTGACAAACTAATAGAATTTGGACTCCAAGGTGCAAAAACCAGCAAGATTCCGCTTGATCCTGGATATTTCAAAATTAAAGAGAGGGGACCAAGAATGGTAACAAACTGTACCTCAAGGGTATAATTAGTTTACTGTACCTTGCAACTAACACACACCTAGATATATTGGCAGCAGTTTCCATCCTCACCCAATGTACTAAGAAACCAAGAACAGCTGACTGGAATGAGGTGAAGAGGATGTTTCAATATCTGAAGGGAACAGCTGATTGGAAGTTGAAATTGGGTGAGAAGAGCAATGCTAGAACCACACTAGAATGCTTTGTCAACTCAGATTGGGCAGGTGATAATACAGATCAAAAGTCGCATACAGGGATATGTCTTTAAATATCAAGACAGTCTTGAATCCTGGTACAGTAAAAAGCAAAGCAATGTGACACTGTTCTCGACTGAATCTGAGTATGTTGCACTTTGTGAATCCACCCAGGAGGCTGCTTGGCTGAAGCAAGTGTTTCTGGACCTTGGGAAATTGTCAATAAGAAAGTAACTGTGTACAAGGATAGTAACTGTGTACAAGGATAACCAAAGTTGTATGAAAGTATCAGAGAATGATTGTGTTAATCAACATATGAAGCATGTTGATGTCAAATATCATTTTGTAAGAAATGAAGTGAAGAATAGGAATGTATGTATTATGTTCTGCTCTACCAAGGAAATAGTAGCAGACATTTTAACAAAACCAGTGTATACTGGAAAACACATTAAATGTGCTAGACAACTTGGACTCTATGACTGTAAGCAAAATGGGACAAATCAATGAGGGGGGGAGTGTTAAATTTCTCTCCTGTCATTACCTATGTGTGTAGCAATGATTTGTGTTATATAACCTTTGTATTATTTTTCTAACAAACTGCCATGATGTGGCGTCTCTATCAAGCCCGCCACTTTTTGGTTCAATATGACTTTGAAACAGACCAAAGTAGTCATGTGTGATTTTAAACTTACTTGTAAGGTATCCTACTCACTATCTGTGAACACATAACTTGCAACAGTGATATATTTAACAACTCTATTTGTGATTCTGAGCAAGAATGACCTCTGACAGGTAACATCTTCAAGATCAGCTGTTATGCGTTTGAACTTGGACACCCATATATCTTTGTCAGCTATATCAGCCAGTTCCATCTCAAGGTTAGGTTGACTTACTCCTGCAAATGCAGTCATAGTCAATAGGGATGGATTGATGGTCAGAGGAGTGACAGGAAAGGATACTGTGTTCTTTTCTTTTCTGAATTCACAGAATCGTTTCCCAAAAGATGAGTTTGCATTGTGGTGATTGCAAACTGCAAATACTCCAGATTTTTTAAACCATGATCTTGTTTGAACACTCTCAAAGAGGAAAAGTGAGACAGTGAGCCTGTATGTAAATCTCTGGCAAACACTTCCAACTTGTGCTTGAATGCCAAAACCTCCTCCAGCATGTATGAAGGGCCAAGAGGGGAAAAAAATTTCAAAACAAATAATGATTTTAAGAGCTATTGTTATCATCTCCATTGCCATCTGGACTGCCGAGTGGTAACGATCAACGACATGTGGGAGTGGTTGAGTCAGAGATTAATGCCTCATTTACAAACAACACAGCCCATTTATTAGACAAATAAAGTACTATTGTCACAAAGGGAAATTGTTACAAAGTCTGTGTAGATTTTGATGCCTAGTCTTCAAAGAAGAAGAGGAAAGCAATGATGGTGGTTTCCTATCGCTGCCAGATGTTACATTCTAAGTCCAGTTCTTGAACAGGAAATGATGTCTGGTGAATGCAGATTGGAATTTCCTAAGGTTCTCTCAATGAAGGTTTATAACTTTTGGAGGGACATCAACAAAGGACAAAGATGGAACCTTGTGGAAAACACCCCACCAAGGGACATAGCTTCATGGAATGCCACAACAAAGAAGGAAGTGTCCTTGTGGCCTGGACTTAAATATCTTGTGGGCTCGCAAATCATTATTTTATTGGTTATTAATCCCCTCTCTAGGTCCCCTAATTGTTCTTTTTTTGTTACCAGGTGAAATTGGACCAGATTGGTTCCTGAGAAAGACGATTGTTTATTAATACAATTTGACATCGTCTTTTGTTCAGTGGTGAACAAACCTTGTACCTTATCTAACATTTCCTTTTTTGTTCATCTTGTCTTATAAAAAATTAAATTTACTAAATTTTTCTCCTTTTTTATCATGTGGTCTTAATATTTATTTTCCCCTTTTCATTTATAATTTAGTTCCCTTAATTTTAATTAATTGCAAAGATCAAGATTTGTTTTTATTTGGATATATCGTTAAAACAATGTTCTTCATCCCAGCCAGGCCTCACACATATGCAGCACTGTTCCTCCTTTCCTCTGAAGAGTTCAGTTCAGCATGTTCAGGTGTTCTGTCATATCTACCATGAACTGTAGCTTTTCCAGCCATTCAGGCTGTTTCAGTGCAGGAAAGGTGAACCCTTTACTGCCCAAGAAAGTTTTCACCTTTTCCAGACATGCAGAAAAGCCTTTCAGCACCTTCTCTCTGGTCAGCCACCAGACTTTATTATGCAACAATATATCAAAATGTGTGCTTTCCAGCTTGTCCAGTAACAAATGGAACTGATGGCAATTTAAGCTTTTTGCCATTATTTTATTGACAATCTGAATGACAAAATTCATTAATTCTGTGCATTCTGGAGGAAATGTTTGAGCACACAATGTCTCTTGGTGCAAGATGCAGTGAAATGTCAGAAGCTTTCCATCCAGAAACTTCTGCAATAAAGTCACAAAGTTCTTTTGCACTCCTGTCATACTCAGTGCCCCATCAGTAGCCACTGACACCAGGTGGGTGGTGTTTATTTCTCTGGCTCTCAAACAATCAAAGACAGCTTCACAGATGTTCTCTCCCATGTCTGGCCTTTCAGTGATATCNATTTTTTATTAGGCCATTTATAAATATGAAAAATAACATTAATTCTTCATCTCAACCATTACAAACAGTATTACCTAATGTGGAGTTATCTAAAGAAATATCTAAAAACGATAAGAAGGTATGAAATTTATCTATACTAATATATAAAACAAGAATATTTGTTTGTTTGTTTGTTTGCTGGAGTAATCTCAGAATCTGCTGAATCAATTTTTAAAATTCTTTCAGTATTGGAAAGCTTATTTTTTCCATATGAACAAAGGCATATACTGTTTTCATATTAAAAAAGATGTTTTTACTGCAGCATTTGTCTTGCATAGTTTTATCATCAGTTGTAGCTCCATTAAAGGACAATCCCCTTTATCATCTAGTGGGACTTTTTAAGTTTTATCATCTTATCTATTGAATATCAGTTTTGATTAATGCAGTTTAAGCAGTTATATATATACTTTGTTCATATTGTCTTGGTCATTTGTTTTTTATAATAATACTCTTATATTATCAGATACAACTATAAGGAGCAAATTTACTTCATTTAGATGAAACTAAGCTTCTGTATGTTAACCTGTAGTATTTTTGTTTTCTTTATTTTAATATTAATCCTACCATATTATTATTTAAAAATAAGAATTAGTCTTGTTATATATAAGGCAAGATTGTTTGTTTGTTTCTTACTTTAAGGTAATTTCAGAATATACTGAACCAATTGTTTTTAACTCTTTCTCCTTTGGAAAGCTTATTAATTTTCAAAACACATAGTTACCTTAAAACTCAGACTTCTCATTCCTTCTTACTGATTTCATCTCCCCTACAAACTCCAAACTCTTTGATTTCTATATATAAACAGAACCATATTACAGTGAGTCCAAACTCTTTGACCAGTCTGGACCAAATTCTGCATAGTTATTCTTTACAATCCTCCAAAAAATATATACTACTTTAAAACTCAGACCCTCATTCCTTCCATGATTTCATTCTCCACAAATATCAAAATCTTTTGACTGACTGACATCAAACTTTGCATAGTTACTCTCTGCCACCATGCAGGAAATATGTGCTACATTGTATCTTATAACAAGGACTGCAAACCATCTCCTTGAGTTCCCAGGCAACACTGGCATTCTTTTGCTAATAAATAAATAATTTGAATTCTCTGAGATATACTTAAGAGGACCATTCTAAGCTATAATTTTAAAACGTGTATTTATGCACTTTTTGACTATTTATAACCAAAAAATACAATTTGGTTATTAACAAATAATTGGTAATCTTAAAATCGTATTTAGTTCATTTGAAGAATAATTATTGTTGGTAAATGTTTCTAAAGCTTCTGTGCTTTACTTTAGATGATTATTTTGTAAAATTTCATTCTATTTTATTATCATTATTATTGTTCAAATCTGAATACAGTTGAAAAGGAACTATACACACTCTTTTCAAAATGTTGTAAATTTAACATTAAAGTTTTTCAAATGTTAATGGTTTTTGTTATGATTACATTAAATGTATTAACTTATTTAACATTTTTAAAAATCCAGCAACAAGTGGCTTAATTTTTCTGGCAAATTTGGTTGTGCCATCTGTTATGATATTTTATTTTAAAAAACTTTTTACATTTTTAATTATTATAAAATGGCAAAATGCTTAATTTTGAGGGTAGGAATGAGTTTAATTACTAAATTAATTAATTACTAAATAATTTTTCACTAGAGGGAGGCTTTAGGTGCCATCTTGTATTAAATTTAACAATTATAATCAGACTAATAAAGCAAGTTACATCGGGAAACTGGAAATGATGTTTCTCAATGTAGTTAGCCTGAGTGAGCAGTTTGAGCAGTAATATGTCACAAATAAAAGATTGTAAGTGATTTATTGTTGAGAAAAGAAAAATATATGATGAAAAGTACAGATAAAAAAATAAAGTGTACAGTAGAGCATCGATTATCCGACTCCCAATTAACTGTCACATCGGTTAACCGACCGTTCTAGTCGGCAAATTTCAAATATCCGCTAGTGATGTGGTACTACAATATTTGGCTATGTCTTGGCTACTTTAATAATATTTTTGTTAAATTTTTGCGTGCTTTAGCTGACAACACTGGCTCGACCATGAAAGGGAGGCCAGTATTTAAACGAGACTTAATTTTCTAATTATGAGTGGTTGTTTGTTTTGTGAGCAATAAAATAATTTAAAAATAATTTTTAACGATATAATAGCGACAATTATTATTTAAAAAAAAATTTTATTAGGCTTAACATCGTTGAAAATTCAACGCGAAGTAGGTTAACGATATACTAATATACTAATTACATTTAACTAATTAATAGCAATATACTAATATACTAATTGCATGGGATATACTAATATACTATACTAATAATGTATTTTTTTCATTCTTTTCGATTATCCAATTTTTTCAGTTATCCGACCAACCTGAGTCCCCAATTGAGTCGGATAATCTGCTGTAATACTAAAAAATAATAAAATAAAATCTCACATTTACATATAATAAAATTTCACATTTAAGCAGGAAAAGCCTTTGATAAATTGGAGCCGCTTGTTAAAATCAACCACATTTGAGATTGTGTTCTGTCTCAACTGAGTGAACTATGTCTCCCTCAATCTTTGACAATCCTGGACAGATCCAATTTTGTGTTCCAGTTCCAGAAGATTCCAGAACAATGTCACTACCACAAACTGCTAGTGAGATATTCCAGAAAGTTCCAGAATGTTTTGATTGGAGAAAATTGTGGAAAATTCCCCTCTAATTAGAGCTAGTGAAAGACGCCATCTAGTGGGGATGAGACAGTACTACTGCCACTACAGCCACTGTAACAGTGAGAGCAAGAGTAGCACATAGGGCCGTCCTTTATGGCTCTCTTGCTTTATATTCCAAAAAACAGCACCCAAAAATGTCAAAATACTTTTTTGTTATTAAGCATCAAAGAGGCAAAAGTCAACATATTCGTTTTTTGATTATATCTTATCTCAGAGTTAATTATATTTTCCAGAAATTATTTTATGCATGTGCTGGGATTTCATGGAAATTTTTTTTTTTAAATTCTGAAATGAAACTGCAAAAGTCATCCCAGAAGCCTGAACTCACTTACCGCTCATCCATGCAATTAATATTTATTAAAATAATTTATAATTGGAAAAGTAACATAATGTACCAGTAGTTGTTTGGCTTTACAGATTATGATTTGTAAATAAAATAAAAAGAAAAACTAATTTCAATTCAGATGTCAAAATATTTATTAAGATGTAAAATCTTTAATAATTAAATTAATTAATAAACAGTAAAGACAGCATAGCTTCGACAAATTATTAAAGTTGGTTTAATTAATAACTAAGATATTTGTGATTATAATTTTACATCATGTACTATTATATATTTAATTTTCAGTCTTTCATTGATTATGCTCATTTGGTCTATGGCTATGCCTTCCCTTTTGGAAAACTTTGATAGGGATCTTAATAAAATTTACTTAGATTTTAATAAATTATGCAACTTACATTATATTCAGAATCCTAGCTTTCCAAGGATTAGATTAAGTTTTACTTAATTTTTTGATTGTGTCAAATATTTTGATTGCTTACTTTATTTAAAATTTTTTAATTGATTTATTTTTTATGATCAATTGTTTTTACATGTCCCTTTGAAAAAACCTATGTCTTTCATCTTGTGTTCACTCCATATTTTCATTTGAGAGAATCTCAAAGGTCTTTTTTTCATCATAATTCTCAAAATTTAAATAATTTTGATAATTTTTTCTTAATTTTTCATGTTTTAAGTTAAAATGTAAAACTGTGTTATACAGTTTTTAATTTTGTATAATTGTTGTCTTTGTTTTTATGTATATTTGTTAATTTTGTGGGGTAGATATCAACTGTCCTTCAGGTCTTTTCTATTTATTTGTAAAAATAAATAAATAAATTTATGAGAGCTTATTTTAATGGAATAAAATTATTTTCAGAAAAATGAACAAACAGAAAAATGTGAATTACAGTTAACAATAGGTGGTGATTCTGTAGAAGATAAAACATCAAGAGCTAAAAATAAAAAAGATAATAATATAGCTGAAAAAGATAGAATAAGTAGAAATGTAAAAAGAAGATTTTCTGGATCAGGTATTTGTATATTTTAAGCATCAGTTGTATTTAGAATAGTATAACTTTGATTTTTTTTTGCAATGTATGTTTTCTAGAATTGAAAATGTTAAATTAGTTTAAAATGAAAAGATAACTTTATGTTGTTATTGTTTTTCCTTTTGTTCAGTTTTCTAATAAATGCTCAGTTTTTCATGATTGTTTTAATACTCTCAGTTGCTAGTGTTTTGTTTTTTTTAATCAAAATTTTAATACAATCTGGTTTTAATTTAATATTTTGAAAGATTTATCTATTATGTAATTCTGTAAAGGTTGAAGTAGCCTTTTTCTAGAAGGTTATATTAATGGGACAATGAAAACAACAATGATGATTGATAATTGATGGCAAGGACAATGATAACTCTCCCTTATTAGTCACTAGCTTGTTAAATGAGTAATCTTTTCTAATGTAATTTTAATGAATCGTTGCACCACATTTTAACTGATCCTATAATAGTAACAACAAATTTTTTATAAAACCAAACAACTTTTTTGTACAGTAGATCCCCCTATAATGCGTAGATACATTCCACGCTATACGAATTTCATGTTGTAGGAATCCTTAAATACATGTGCCAATCGCAGCTTGACACGTGTGAAGTTTACGACTACGGCTGTTTGAAAGGTTTTCTTCCATAAAATTAATCAATTCTAGATTAATTCGACTCAACATTTCCAAAACACATATAATTTTTTGGGAATAATCTATATAAACTATGCTATAAACAAAAAATTGTAGGATTACTTACCAAGTGTGCACCGTTGGACGTCGCCATTGCTCAAGCTTGTTTTCGTCGCGCAGCAGTGCACCAAACGGCAGGCGATTTCTGATAAGTTATTTTTCTGCGAAAAATTTGTTGAACTTTGAAGACATCATTAATAGAAATAATATTAATGGCCATTGAATAAGAAATATTTCTTTCACAAGAAATGTATAAAATTACAATACTGTATTAGACTTACAGTACGTAATTTACATACTGTACAGACGATAGTAAACTCAATTTACCCGCCTAAACTCTCCTTAGCGTGGCGCTGGACGGCGGAAAGTAGTTTGGCTGCTCGTCCACTATTGGTCCAGATTCGACCAATCCTGTCGCGATGACGTTTTACAAGTCCCTTTTAGCATCTTTATACGAATACTGTTGCAATTTTTTCGCCACGTTATAGGAATCTCCGTTATAGGAACCCGCATTATAGGGGGGTCTACTGTATGTTAAATAATACTCATTAATTTTCATATTTTTATTTAAAGGCATATAATTTTTATATGCATTTTATTAATTTACTTTATTTGTCTGTCCATTCATCTGTCCAGATAAAGTAATTCAGTTTTCACCCATGTCCAATTTCTGATCTAGTTGAAATTTTCATACATATGTATTCCTGATGACAATACACTTTTTTTAGACTTTGCAAACAGTTTTAGCAATTAGCAACAAATTAGGGAAAATTGAAATTTGTAAGTAAAATCTGATAACAGATGCCCCTTTTTAGTCTCACAGTCTAGATAAAACCATATAACTCAATTTTATCTACTTTCCAATAAAATATTAAATCAAGACAAATTTTAATAATTCATGTTCCATTTATAAAACTAAAAAGTAGAAAATAAACATTATAAAAAAGTTTTAAAGGCATTTTATTCAATACTCAAAGAGCCATTTCGATCCATTTTCCACAGAAAAGAAAACACTGAGAGTCACAAAACCCTTTTGACATCTAAAATGAAGATAACATTTTATATATCCTTTTTACTTTTACACTATTCTTTTAAAAACTATTGTGTGTTGCATTTATGAAATAAATAAACTGCTAAAGAGAAATATTGATCATTACCTCAGAATGAAATTTGATTGAGATGGTGATGGAATATTCCATCTAAATCAAAAACATTTTATAACTGACAAACTAATAGAATTTGGACTCCAAGGTGCAAAAACCAGCAAGATTCCGCTTGATCCTGGATATTTCAAAATTAAAGAGAGGGGACCAAGAATGGTAACAAACTGTACCTCAAGGGTATAATTAGTTTACTGTACCTTGCAACTAACACACACCTAGATATATTGGCAGCAGTTTCCATCCTCACCCAATGTACTAAGAAACCAAGAACAGCTGACTGGAATGAGGTGAAGAGGATGTTTCAATATCTGAAGGGAACAGCTGATTGGAAGTTGAAATTGGGTGAGAAGAGCAATGCTAGAACCACACTAGAATGCTTTGTCAACTCAGATTGGGCAGGTGATAATACAGATCAAAAGTCGCATACAGGGATATGTCTTTAAATATCAAGACAGTCTTGAATCCTGGTACAGTAAAAAGCAAAGCAATGTGACACTGTTCTCGACTGAATCTGAGTATGTTGCACTTTGTGAATCCACCCAGGAGGCTGCTTGGCTGAAGCAAGTGTTTCTGGACCTTGGGAAATTGTCAATAAGAAAGTAACTGTGTACAAGGATAGTAACTGTGTACAAGGATAACCAAAGTTGTATGAAAGTATCAGAGAATGATTGTGTTAATCAACATATGAAGCATGTTGATGTCAAATATCATTTTGTAAGAAATGAAGTGAAGAATAGGAATGTATGTATTATGTTCTGCTCTACCAAGGAAATAGTAGCAGACATTTTAACAAAACCAGTGTATACTGGAAAACACATTAAATGTGCTAGACAACTTGGACTCTATGACTGTAAGCAAAATGGGACAAATCATTGAGGGGGGAGTGTTAAATTTCTCTCCTGTCATTACCTATGTGTGTAGCAATGATTTGTGTTATATAACCTTTGTATTATTTTTCTAACAAACTGCCATGATGTGGCGTCTCTATCAAGCCCGCCACTTTTTGGTTCAATATGACTTTGAAACAGACCAAAGTAGTCATGTGTGATTTTAAACTTACTTGTAAGGTATCCTACTCACTATCTGTGAACACATAACTTGCAACAGTGATATATTTAACAACTCTATTTGTGATTCTGAGCAAGAATGACCTCTGACAGGTAACATCTTCAAGATCAGCTGTTATGCGTTTGAACTTGGACACCCATATATCTTTGTCAGCTATATCAGCCAGTTCCATCTCAAGGTTAGGTTGACTTACTCCTGCAAATGCAGTCATAGTCAATAGGGATGGATTGATGGTCAGAGGAGTGACAGGAAAGGATACTGTGTTCTTTTCTTTTCTGAATTCACAGAATCGTTTCCCAAAAGATGAGTTTGCATTGTGGTGATTGCAAACTGCAAATACTCCAGATTTTTTAAACCATGATCTTGTTTGAACACTCTCAAAGAGGAAAAGTGAGACAGTGAGCCTGTATGTAAATCTCTGGCAAACACTTCCAACTTGTGCTTGAATGCCAAAACCTCCTCCAGCATGTATGAAGGGCCAAGAGGGGAAAAAAATTTCAAAACAAATAATGATTTTAAGAGCTATTGTTATCATCTCCATTGCCATCTGGACTGCCGAGTGGTAACGATCAACGACATGTGGGAGTGGTTGAGTCAGAGATTAATGCCTCATTTACAAACAACACAGCCCATTTATTAGACAAATAAAGTACTATTGTCACAAAGGGAAATTGTTACAAAGTCTGTGTAGATTTTGATGCCTAGTCTTCAAAGAAGAAGAGGAAAGCAATGATGGTGGTTTCCTATCGCTGCCAGATGTTACATTCTAAGTCCAGTTCTTGAACAGGAAATGATGTCTGGTGAATGCAGATTGGAATTTCCTAAGGTTCTCTCAATGAAGGTTTATAACTTTTGGAGGGACATCAACAAAGGACAAAGATGGAACCTTGTGGAAAACACCCCACCAAGGGACATAGCTTCATGGAATGCCACAACAAAGAAGGAAGTGTCCTTGTGGCCTGGACTTAAATATCTTGTGGGCTCGCAAATCATTATTTTATTGGTTATTAATCCCCTCTCTAGGTCCCCTAATTGTTCTTTTTTTGTTACCAGGTGAAATTGGACCAGATTGGTTCCTGAGAAAGACGATTGTTTATTAATACAATTTGACATCGTCTTTTGTTCAGTGGTGAACAAACCTTGTACCTTATCTAACATTTCCTTTTTTGTTCATCTTGTCTTATAAAAAATTAAATTTACTAAATTTTTCTCCTTTTTTATCATGTGGTCTTAATATTTATTTTCCCCTTTTCATTTATAATTTAGTTCCCTTAATTTTAATTAATTGCAAAGATCAAGATTTGTTTTTATTTGGATATATCGTTAAAACAATGTTCTTCATCCCAGCCAGGCCTCACACATATGCAGCACTGTTCCTCCTTTCCTCTGAAGAGTTCAGTTCAGCATGTTCAGGTGTTCTGTCATATCTACCATGAACTGTAGCTTTTCCAGCCATTCAGGCTGTTTCAGTGCAGGAAAGGTGAACCCTTTACTGCCCAAGAAAGTTTTCACCTTTTCCAGACATGCAGAAAAGCCTTTCAGCACCTTCTCTCTGGTCAGCCACCAGACTTTATTATGCAACAATATATCAAAATGTGTGCTTTCCAGCTTGTCCAGTAACAAATGGAACTGATGGCAATTTAAGCTTTTTGCCATTATTTTATTGACAATCTGAATGACAAAATTCATTAATTCTGTGCATTCTGGAGGAAATGTTTGAGCACACAATGTCTCTTGGTGCAAGATGCAGTGAAATGTCAGAAGCTTTCCATCCAGAAACTTCTGCAATAAAGTCACAAAGTTCTTTTGCACTCCTGTCATACTCAGTGCCCCATCAGTAGCCACTGACACCAGGTGGGTGGTGTTTATTTCTCTGGCTCTCAACCAATCAAAGACAGCTTCACAGATGTTCTCTCCCATGTCTGGCCTTTCAGTGATATCAACTCAGTCATTTCTCTGTAGTGCAGTAGAGTTTACATATCAGCAGAATAGCATTTGCTCAATATTACCTTTGTCTTTGGACTCTTCACAGGTGATTGAGTACACCACAGCCGAATTGATGTCTTTTAATTATCTATCTGATGATATTTTCTGCCACTTTTATGGTTTTATCTTTGACAGTCTTTGCAGAGAGTGGCATATCTGATTTTTTTGCACAATATCACTCTTGTTTTTAAAGTTGGTGAATAGATGTTCTGAAATCTTGATGAATGATTTTTTTATATATTCTCCATTTGTAAACAGCTTCCCATGTTTATTTCCTGAGTGGCCACAAAATTGGCATATGTAGTTGAATTTGCAGACTAGATCCACTCTTTGAAATGATTTTTGCTTTGATCAACCCTCCACATTAGTTCTGAAATAATCTTTTTATTTTCTCATCTCCATTGGGATATTTTTCAGCTGTGTGTTTATTGTGGAAATGTCTTGCAATATTTGATTTTTTGTTGTTTGACAACTTTCCACCACATATCAAACATACTGGTAAGCCATTGTCATCAGCAGTAAAAGCAAATGAACCTGCTCACAGCATTAAATGTTCTGTTTTCTTCAGAAATTTTCCCATTCTTGGATTTATCCAAGGTTTTCTTACTGGAATTTAAAAGCTTGACAAATTGTGCACTACTGGGTGTCTTGTTTTGTCGGTTGTGATGCATATTTTGAGTGACAAAAAAAATTTAACACTTTTTATTTTAATGTTACAAGAGCACAATAATCTTCAAATTTAGAATTACATTTAAAAAACTAATGAACTAAAATTAAATAAATTCAAATTAAATATTCACTATTTATTTTCTAAAGCCATAGGAAACTGCAACAGATGAATGAAAGTACTACATGCAGCTCCAGAGCCATGAGTTACCGACCTCTGACCTACCATGATATAAAGTTGTAGATAAAGTTGTTTTGATTGTATATTCTTGTGTGGGATCCAGAGGTATGACAAGGTCATACCTCTTTTTGTTGGAAACAGTTTGGTAGAAACTGTCCACTTGCCAGGGGATGGCTGGTTTACTGTTTCTGTCCCGAAGGATCGGGATCGTTTGTCTTTGGTCGAATGGAGGAGGAGAGAGGGGTTGTTAGGGTTGCCACCTGTCCGGGTTTGACCCGGAGACTCCGGGATTCAGTGAGTTATCTCTGGCTCCGGGGTTAATTAATATTTCTCCGGGTTGTGCAAGTTGAAATGAATATGTACAGAATTATATGCAAACAGTTGCGTATATTTCTTCCCCATGTACCAAATTACTAGTGTGGTGGTCGTTGACTTAAATTAAAGACATAACGTCTATAACTGGCGCAGGCACAGTGCTGCTTCATGCTATGTAGTTGTACTCTTTCTTGTGACTGTTCTGTCAGGAGATGTCTATTGAGAGTGACATGATATAGCCTACATAAATGAGTTTGATGATCAGTGTTTGTGTTGGTTGATGATTAATGGTAAGTTATAGTATATAGTTAGAGTCAGACTTGAGCAGGTTAAATAGCATTACATAACAAAAGGTCTGTTGGACCCCTAATTTAAAAAAAAAATTTTTATTTTTGGATGTTTTTAATTCCAAATTTTTTACCTGCGCAAAAAAATTTTATTGCAATTTTAATCAACCTTTTAATGACACATGATTAATGCTTAATTGTTTTTTATGGGCTTTATATAAATAAAAAAACTGTATATGTATGCATATGGGTTTTTTTTTGGTTTCTTAAATCATCATCTCCGGACAAGACTAAGTTATGAGGTGGCAACCCTAGGGGTCGTCGGTAAGTTGTCGGCTTTAAATGAGCAAGGACACCATTTAACAAGAAAATCAACAATTTATTGAATAACAAAAGACAGTTACAATACCGAAACTAACATAACTTCTATCTTTCCTAACTTCTGAGTACAAGTTAAAAGAGGCTGAGAGAGAGCGTACGCATTTGATATCATACCTCTTTGTAGGTTTCCATGGCAATTAAAGTTCATTAAGGGCACACAGATATCCAAGAAGTGGGTTTTAGGGTATTCCAAATAGGCACAGGTAAAAAAGTTCACAACTGTGGCGATGGACAATATTGCTTTGGGAGATTCAGAGTTATGGTGGGTTCGCAGATTCTACTCAACGGTCTTTGATGTCGTTGGTCTGGCTTTCATTAAGAGACTCCCCTGAGGGGGATGAGACGGACTTTTATTGATTTGGCTTGGGAAAAATGTCATGTGATAGACTGTTATTAGAGCTAAAGGTTACTTTAGCAGGTGGGGAGGTCAAAAGGTGTTTTCACAACCATAATAAAGTAAAGAATTCAGGTGTTAATTGTAAACTTTAAGTCTTGCAATATGAGAATGACATTGTTAGAGGGTTTAATGTTTACATTACAGCAAAAAATTATAACTTTCTATTGTTGTTGATGTGATATTTGATTCTTTTTCTTGGACAATGTTATTTTAACATTAAGGTGATAGATTTATTTAAAATATGTTGAAATTTTAGAAGGAAAGTGGGAAATTGTCATACGGGTCGGATCTCACATTCATAATTATAAGAAGAAACAAACAAAACATGGACATTTCATAAACTTGCCTGGCAAAGAATAATCAAAATACAAATAAATTGTTAGGTCCCAGACAGAATTCAAAATTATGTGCTAGAATGTTAATGAGTGTTCAACAGGACATTTAAACTTCCACCTTTTGAACAAAAAAATGATATAAAGTTAAACAATGATATAGTGAAATTATTTATTTAATTAAATAATGTCTCTTGGAGATTATTATAAATTCTTGGTGTCAAAAAGGTAAATACAAAAGGCTTGATTTATGAGAAAAAGTTTTAAAGGTCAGTAAATACTATCTGATTAGCATCAGAAAATGGCATCATGTTGAATGTCAGTGTTGACCTCTCCTGCAGCTGAAAGAGTTAGAATTGTCACTGGTAACAAGGATGGACCAATTGGAAAGTAATGAGGGATATCGTTGATCAATTGGAATGTGGAATCAGGAAGAGAACCCTTTAAAAAGTTAGATCTCAAGGACCTGAGGTTCTTTTCACGAGGATTTAAATCTTACGTACAAAAAGTTCTCATTCCATGATCTGTCCTCTCTAGCCAAGCAGTTTCTCTCAGGAGTTAGGCTCTAGCAGTGTCAAAATTTTTAAGTTCTCTGTTTTGTGCTTTCTGAATATCCAACTGTTGGACATACACTTCAATCAACTCCAAATTCCCACTTGATCTGAGATTCAATCAGGACCATTGATTCACCAGCCATTGATCATTAAGGGACTTGGACTAGTGACATTCAGACTCTCTCTGGACTCAATTAATATGAATATTACAAACTGAGTCTGTTCCTAGGAGATGGATAGACTGAATTTTTGTAAGCATTTCAGAGTCAGCCACTTTGTTGGTGTAGGTTGTAACATTTCATTCCATTCTATTTGTTCATTCAAAAAAGTCTTTTAGTTCAGTCCTCTTTTTTGTTGAAGAGCTAAATTCATTAAATATATTAATAACAATAGATTCTATATCAATATTCAAACAATTGCAAGCTTTCTTAGCAATGTTATGCAGAATGTACAAATTGCAACCAGCAGGAAATATATTTTCATTAAATTTTTTTAATGTTACAAAAATGTTATTTTTATTGCCAAAAATTAATATTGGTATTAGTAGCTCCATATGCAGTAATGTTTTTGGGAGCTAATTCATTAAATGTAAGCTGTTGGATGAGTGCATTTGAAATAGTTTCAGTATCTCCTGCTTCTAATGAAATGAATATCAAACCAGTTTTTACACTATGGTTTTGGTCAAAATATCTTACAACCAAAGGAAAAGTTTTTATGTTTCCTTTATTACAAGCATCCATGCTTATAGAAAAAGGTTTACTATTCTCCAGTTGTTTCAATATGTAATTTTTTGATTGCTTTCCAAGAATTTTTGTAATAATGGCAGAAACTTTTGTTTTACCACAAGAATATTTTGCTGCAATTCCAGAGTCGGGAAACATTTTTTTAAAAATTGAGCTAGCACAACCAGCTGAGATATAACTATGAGAATGCATAACAGAATGGTAACAAAATTATACTTCTGCAAAAGTAATATCTTCATGACCCTTGCTTTGCTTTGGTATAAAAAACAGAAATTTTTGCTATTGCTTGAACATTTGCAATGTGGATTTTAGATGCAAATGTCTACTTACGTTGCTTTCACCACCATGACTAATTGTGAAAATGAAATTGTTGAATGTAGAGCATTTTGCACTATGATCATCTCTACTGCAACTAATCCAACTATACTTTTTTCCCCAATCTCCATTATAGTGAACCAAGCATCTTCTTTTCTTTACTGGAATTTTTAAACCATTTTCACCATCTGACATTTGAGAATGAATAAAATTCTGTAAGCCATATAGAAGTGACTTCACTAACACTCTGCTTCAATTATAGTAAATATTTTGTTACTTTAATTTAGTGGTTAATTTGTTGATATTTGAATATGGTGCCAAGTTTTATTTAATTACTTAGAGTAAACTTTATTGAATTTGACATTAAAAATTAATTTTTTTCTCATTATTTAACATTTTTAGAGTGAGGTCTGTATTTTAATTTAAAAAATGATACAAACACACCTTTCATACATTTCCAGCATTACTTTATACATCAAACAAACATTTTTGGCCCACTTTACAGGCCTGTCTCAGATAAGAAGCCATTCCAAAGGTGAAGGAGTTATATTGAATTCTAAAGATGAACAATTCAAATATTCTGTGATGCTATTTAAAAGTACATTAGAAAATAGTATAAAATAAATTATAATTAATATTAAACATATAGAAGTGGACAGTTAATGAAATATTGTTTGTTAGAAGTATGTTGTAGAGAGCAAAGCTTGTGATATGTTAATGCTTTCTCTATTGTTAATGCAAACCCTTGGCTTGCTGCCTTATAGATGTCATTGGCTTCAATTATTCCTAATTTTTGTACCTCAAATATTTTTCTTAACAATTTGGCTTCTCCTCAACAGGGCTGTTGAGTTGGAGTCGGAAAAAATATGTCGATTCCAACTCCCGCATTTTAAATTTACTTTAGTTTTTTTTATTTAAATGAAAGAAAATTTATTATACATTTATTAATTTTTAAAAATTTTTTTATATTTTGTAATACAGTTGACCCCCCTATAACACTGTTGATTATTCCGTTTTATATGAATTCCATGTTGTATGAGTCACTAAGATTTTACAAATACGTGAGCCGTTCACAGCCCAGCACACGTATTTGTAAAATCTAAGTGACTCGTACAACATGGAATTCATATAAAATGGAATAATCAACAGTGTTATAGGGGGGTCGACTTTTAATTCATTTATTTTAAATACAAAATTCATCAATTTAATTTATTAAATATGTAGTGTTTTTTGTAGTATTTGTGTTTAGTAGTAAAATTATTTTGATACTATTGAATTTAAATATTTTGGATCATTCCTTTATTATCCCTGCTCTAAATAAGTACTCTATTTTTCTGAATGAGCCAGACTAATTGATCAGAGTTCATATTTTTCTTTTCTGAACAAGGGGCTGAAGTAGCTAGATCACACACTTTTTAATTGAACTAATCTTCTGGAAGGGTAAAATTGAAGTGCAAATGATGTCGAATATATGGAGATGTAGAATTTTATCGCCCGCTTTCTCTTATTAAATATTTGTTAAAAATTAATTTTTTTTATACAAATAAATATTAAAAATACTAATTACGAGAGCAGTTTTTTCAAGCTCTGATGGTCCATAAAACAAAGACAAGTGTAAATAAGAAAATGAATTTAATACCAAAAGTTAGGTACAAACATTGTTATTTTTCGACATAATCACTGTGAAGATTGGGGCATTTGTCATATCTGTGGATGAGCTTTTCCATCCCCTTGTCATAGAATGTTGCCTCCAGTGAATTTATATGGCCTTAACAATGTTGTTTTGAAAATTGTCATTAATTGATTAGTCTCAAACCACTGCCCTGCTAGCCACGTTTTCAGTTCAGAAAAAAAGTGGAAGTTTTCAACATCTTTAAACACCTAGTGTATAACCCCAATTTAGTGCCAAGTGACTTCCACCTCTTTCCTGAACAGGAAAAGTCTCTAGGAGGGCAGAGGTTCAACACTAATGACGATCTTCAGAACAACGTTGTTAAGGCCATCTCAATTCACTGGCAACAGCATTCTATTACAAGGGGATGGAAAAGCTCATCCACAGATATAACAAATTTCTCAATCTTCACAGTGATTATGTCGAAAAGTAACCATGTCTATACCTAACTTTTGGTAATAAATTCATTTTGTTATTTACACTTGTCTTTGTTTTATGGACCATCGGAGCTTGAAAAACAGCCTACATATAAAAGTATTTGGGTAAATGCTCAGAGCTCCTTTTAGAGTTCAGAGTAGGATACCCCTATGAGTGCCTCTTCCCCCATAAAATGACTTGGTATTTAATTTTGCCGGAATTGGAGTTGGCCTACTAAAATTATCGGGAGTCGGAGTCGAGTGTTTTTTTACCAACTCTGCAGCCCTGCTCCTCAACACTGGGACATCCAAGGCTGCTTGCATATTGAGCTAAGGCAATGTAGTAATTGCCTTTAAGGATGTCATGCTATCAATTAGTCTGTTAGTTGATACTATTAAGGCTAATTAGGTATCTGCTAAATTTACAATTTTCTAGAGTTATAGTATATACTCCAGGGTTTTTTCTCATTTATTTGATTTTTTCCACTGGTTAACAATCTGTATATTGTTGAATAATCATTTAGTTTGTGATAAACTCTTGTGAGTATTTTGTTTTTAGAGAGTTCTATTTCTAAGTATAGATAGGGTTTAGCTAGACCTAGAAATAGAACTCTCTAAAAAGAAAATACAAGAGTTATTCACAAACCAGATGGTTATCCAACAATATTCAGGTTGTTAACCAGTGGAAAAGATCAAGTAAATGAGAAAAAAGCTCTGAGGTATATACTATACCTCTAGAAAATCGTAGATTTAGCAGATACCTAATCTTTATAGGCACACTAACAGACTGATAGAGGCAGATTAAAAGAATAGAAGTATGACATCTTTAAAGGCAATTAAGACATTGCCTTAACTCAATATGCAAGTAAGCATTGAGTGTCCCTGTGTTGGGGAGAAGCCAAATTGTTAAGAAAAATATTTGAGGTACAAAAATTACAAATAATTGAAGCCATTGACATCTGTACGGCAGCAAGCCAAGAACTGGCATTAACATATCACAAACTTCGCAAGATTTGCTCTCTAAACATACTTCTAACAAACAATAATATTGGCTAGATGGCCGAGCAGTCAAGGTGACAGCCTACTGCTCTGGAAGACCCAGGTTCAAATCTGAATGGGTCAAAAATATCCCCAGGAATCATTTGGGGGTGGTCTGTCCGGATATGTCGGGGCTCCATCCCTCACCACTGGGCCACCCCATTGTATGACCTGGCCATTGGTGTGTAAAGTTAATACTGCAAATGTACAGAAAGTGTGTTTGTATGATTTTATCCAAAAATTCCAGCTTTTAAAAGACAACTTTATTTAAAAAATGTCATATTACATTGAATAAATTAATTTATTGTATACCAGTGTTTTTCAACCTTGGGTTGCGACCCCCAGGGGGGTTGCAAAGCCTTACATGGGGGGTCATGGGTAAAAGAAAAAACAAGTCCTATTCTACAATAAAAAAACTACAATTTTAGTGAGAAGGCTGTGCCTGTTTATTTTACAGTACAATTGGTTTTTCGATCGATATTTAGGTCTCAACAGAAAGAAAATTAAATACGTAGTTTTTAAAATCACTAATATAGTTATAATATGGCCCTGGGGGGTCGCCAGAATTTTTTAACTTGTAAAGGGGTTGTGTATTCAAGAAGGTTGAAAAACACTGCTGTATACAAATAACTTTTTAATGGGTTTTAAAAGAAAGAAAACTATCTTATGATATTTATAATTGTATTTGTGTAATTTTTAAATTATTTGCAACTTTTTAAAAAATTTCTCTTTTTTTTTATATTTAAAGGACAGTCTCATAATTCAAGTCCAGGAATAGTTCGCTGTCCTGCTTTTGATTTCAGTGAGCAAGAAGATGAAATTTCAATTATTTCAAGTTCAAATGTGGTATGTTTAGCTAAGCATAAATTTACAATTTAATAGAATTTAATTTTAAAAATAATTAAAGGTAGATCTAGTGTATTCTATACCTGTTTTGTCTGTTATCTTTGCATTGACTAAAATATAGAAAACAATATTTGATCATATGTAATTTTATTTTTACATACAGGGGTGCAAAAGTAGTTATACAGTTAGAATTTGAGAAACAGGGATGTTTAGTGTTCATTATTATTATTTTTCTCTCTTATTATTTAATTGTATTCCTTATTTATGATTTAATTTATACATAAAAATAAAAATAAATGTTTTTTCTACATATTTTTTTCATAATAACAATTGTATACCTACCTTTGCATTTCCTGTATTTTTCTATATAAGAGGAATTAAAATTATATTAAAGTATTTTTCTATGTTATATTATTATCTTATATAGAAAGTATTTTTCTATATAAGAATTTTCAAAATGATAATATATATATATTATCATTTTGATAATTCAAGATATAATTTAGATCCATTATTCTCCAGTTGTTCCAGTAATTTTTGAGTGGTTTTTTTTAAGATGGTTCACAAATTATCAAACCATTGTCATTAGACAATGGTTTGATAATTTGTGAGGGTGTTTATTTCAAGTTTGTTTATTTTAAGGAATAGGCAAACTTTCTATTACTTTCCTGGCTGTTATGTATATATAACAAGAGAAAGTATTGGAATCATGTCAAATTTGACTTTCTGAGATTTTTGCAAATCTCCATGTTTTCAGGCCATCTGAATTCAAAAAAGTCAAAAACTGGCAAAAAATTTCCATATGTGTGTATGTTGGTGTTTATTTTGCTTAATATCTCAATGTGGTGAAGATAAAGTAACAGAATTTGGCAAGATGGTTTGTGTATGAGAAGCATTGATGCTTTTAAATTTTGGTGATTAAAGGTCGAGAGGGTGGGGAGATAGAGAGGGGGTCATGTCTCTTGAGAGGGCTAGGACTTAATGAAGATTTTATTTGTTATTAACATTTGTACTTTTTCATAAAATTGAAGCTGCATTTGTGGAAAATTTTTTAAGATATGTATGCAATAGTTTATGATAATACTTAGCTGTTGTATAAAAATACTAGCAAAGAATGTCCAACATTGCCCAAGAACTCAAGGAGGGGGTTGAATTGTTCGTATTATAGGTTAGTGGCAGAGTTCATATAGGCAGGGTGGCAGAGATAACTATGCAAAATTTAATGAAAATCAGTCAGAATTTGGCAATTTGTGGGGGATGAAATCGGGAAGGAGTGAATAGCCAAGTTTTAAAGTAGCATATATTTTTAGAGGATTGTAGAGACTAACTATGCAAAATTTGTCTAGATTTCTCAAAAGATTTGGGAGTAGGGGAATGAAATCAAAGAGAAGGACTGAGGGGTCTAGTTTTTATGGTAATCCATGTTTCTCATAGGGCACCTGAGAGTAACTATATGGAATTTCATCCAGATCAGTCAAAGGGTTTGGAAGTTTGTAAAGAATATGAAATCAACAGGAATGTCTGAGTGTCTAAGTTTTAAGAAAACTCAAATACTGTACATTGGAAGTAATAAACTTTCCAATGGTCCCTTGATGCAAATATATTTTGTGACAATTACGACTTTCTTTTAGGCATTTTATTATTAATAAGGCAACTCAATTTATGTAGATAGATATCCAATGTTGCCACTTTTTCAAAATTGCTGACCCAGACATTTTAAAACTAGGATGTTATACTGAGACATTCCCATTGTATGAAACCATACAGGCATGCGCAATGTCATTTTACAGCCAAAAAGTGAACATAAGATATCTAATAATGTAAGACTAATTCTTATTTTTAAATAATGGTTTGGTAGGATTAATACTAAAACAATGAGCAATTATTTATTGTGACATCGACACAATGCCGGGCTGCAATTTTTAATTTATTTCATTTAAAATATATGCTTTCCATCTCAAATTAGTAGTGATTTTCTCCTGTACATCATACTTTTTCTTTAACAATATAAGTCGTGTCGGTCATCTATCGAACACCTTTCACAGGAAAATTCTTGAAATAACATGACTTTCGGTTTGTATCGAAATTTCGTATACAGTTAATCGGGGCCTCCTGCCCCTACGGTTTCCATATCTGGTCTCCTCTTTCATTAGTCTATCTCCGTTCTCCAGATTAAGGAAAAACAATTAGACGGACGACAGTGGGAATGTATAGGTCTATGATTTTTTTCAAATTGTAGCGAATGAACATACAAAAATACTATTGGCCTACTTACAAAAGTTTAGTTTTATATAAGGGAAGTAAATTTGTTCATTATAGTTCTATCTGAAAGTTTTATTATTATAAGAAACGAACGACCAAGATACTAGAGAGGTTGCGGCCGACATTTCCATCGGGAAAACATGTACGTCGGACGTTCAGCGCCACATTCCTGTAAGCCTAGAAGTTTGACAATGGCGTTTGGAACGTCAGTAGGATCATGCTCGACATTCCAAACGCCATTGTCAAACTTCTAGGCTTACAGGAATGCGGTGCTGAACGTCCGTACACGTTTTTCCGAAGAAAACGTCGGCCGCAACCTATCTAATATAAACAAAGTATATAGACAACTATCCGAACTGCATGAATCAAAACTGAAAATATAAGATAACAAGTTTTAAAAAGCCCACCAGATGGCAAAGAGGATTGACCTTGAACAGAGCAGACAAACAACAATATGAGAGATATGACACAGTAAAAACATCATGTATTTTCCATTTTTAACATGAAAATACAATATATAGCCTATGTTCATCTGGAAGGAATAAACTTTTCAATAGCAAAACAATTTTAAAAATCAGTTCAGTAGATTCCAAGATTACCTCTAACAAACAAACATATTAGGATAAATAACTTGTGTTGACTTGACTTGGAGAAAATCATATATCATAAAAATATTTTATCTAGGCCATAAGCAGTTTGTCAGTTGGCACTCTGCCATTAAGGAATGAGTTCATTCCGAAATTTTGTGTATAAGTTAAATATCTGGCCAGTGCCGGCCCGAGGCAAGTTTTAGGATGGAGCGAGATCCTATTATGGCGCCCCTTTGGTCAGTAGAGTAGCGAACATAACTGGCGCTCGGGGCACGACACTTTATTGGCGCCCCCTCCAGAAACACATATAGTTCGTCTTGGAGACCATTTGGGCGCCCCTCTGCGAGTAGCGCCCAGTGCTTGATACACCCCCTTGCACCCCCTCGCTACGCCACTGCCCTTGGTTGCCCCAAATTTATACCCTTTAATTTTCTTTACCACTGAGGCGCCCCCTAGGACTTAGCTCCTGGAGCGGTTGCTCCTTTCGCCCTATGGTAGGGCCGGCTCTGTATCTGGCATATCATAGTTATACACATACAGTTTAGAACTGTAGTACAGAAAGCAGTGGGGTGGAATCGGTAAACAGATAATCGGACTCCGATAAATTTGAAATTTGCGACTCCCATTCCGATCTGTCCGTGTCATACTACGATTTTTTTTATAAGGAAGATACCACTAGTTATCTGAATATTTTTATCTAAAATTTCTGTATAAAAGTTGTATTAAAATTGATGGTGAGAATAAAACAATGGATATAACGAATTTATCTCGGAATAATTTTCGAGTACATAAAGAAATATGCATCTTAATCAACCAAAAAAATTTCACTTTTATTAGTTAATTATGAAAAATTGATTTAAATTTAATCATTTTAAAGAAAAAAAATTTAAGTACCATAAATAAATAAAACAACGATTTAATTAATGAATGATGTAATAAATTGGTTTGCAAAATAGTTTCTCTCACTTCCGCTACTAGAGAGTAGTTCATTTCTAGCCGACGCGTCGGACGTCGGTTGAAAATTAAAAAACTTTTTTCTGATACGTAGGTAAACACAACCTGCCCTTAAATACTTTAATATTTTTCTAACTACTGTTGTTGTCCTTTATGCGCTTGCTTGCTTTAATAGCCTGTTTAGACATTGTCTATGACTAGATTCTAAACCGCACACACTACATTTCATTTTATTTAACGTACAACGAGTTTCTCAATGTTCACAATATGATAAACAATGATAAATGCGCTAGTTTACTCTTCGGATCGGGCGAAAAAGCTGACGTTGCATATGCGCCAGGGTGCGAAAGAAATTGACATTAATGCCCGCTCAGGGTCTAGTCCAGGGGTGGCCAACAGTTTTTGCCCCCGGGCCGAATTGGAAAGAAAACTTTTTCCACGGCCAGAACCAGAGGCTGCCCTAGGAAGATTTTGAGGTGGTGCAGAGACTACAGTAAATTGTACATAGAGATTACAGATACATTTTTCACATTATCATACTTTATCAACATTCTAAGCTGTACTTACAAGATCTGTAATGGATGGTTAACTCTAAGCGCACAGTGAGTTGTTGACCTTTTTCTTTTTTTTTTGTTTTGTTTTTTAGGCGTCAGAATTTTTCATCGAGCTATTCGGACTTCAGTAGCTAATATTGAAAGATTGATCGCGGGAAACATAAATTCATTAGATGGGCCGGATCTGGTCCACGGGCCGCATGTTGGCCATGCCCGGTCTAGTTTCTAGACGTTTGTATTAAACTCAAGTATATTGTAGAATAGTTAACCCCTTAAGGACATTGAGATTTTTGATATTTTATAATCATTAATTTAATTAAATGTAAAAAATACTTAAAACTGAAAAAAACGAAAGAAATGCGTTTATTTTGAAGAAAAAGCTTTAAATTTTATTTTCCTTTGTCTCGTCTTTCTGTGAAATATAACACCGATGAGTCATTGTTTACACAGCTGGATGACCTTGAACACAGCTGGAGTCGGATTTCCCGGGACATTCTCAGAAATCTCGGGAGGCCATGGGTTTATAGTAGGGTGACTACAATTTGGCTGTATATTTTTAAATGTTTTTAAAAAATTAAAATTTTTATTGCGATTTCCGACCCCCCCGGCTTAATTAAACTTATATATAATAAAATCTATTAATTAAAAAAATTAAAAAAGTATCGGAGGTCGTTTTTGACATCAGAAAGCAGCTTTAAATAACTTTACCGAAGGAAAATCGGTGCACTACAACTTTAGAACGATAAATTAATTTTGATAAAAAACTCCCATTAAAAAAACATTAAGCCTTAATCGAGCCTTATCAAAGGCTCATTAAAATCGC
>NW_019384500.1:2994-4124 GCF_000671375.1 Centruroides sculpturatus | reverse complement strand
AATGATGCTTGAATTTAAAGATTGAGCATTTTTCACAGCTTCGAGAATTTTTTCTTTGCCTTTTATAATTGTTCTGACCGACAATTCCGGTAGATCAAACTTCATTGCCAATTCACAAATTTTCATTTTTGTATCGAAGTCTTTAATAATGGGTACGTTCGTAAAGTCAAATGAGTTAAACGCGTTAGTAACGAATCGTTCGAAAAGTCTAACGAAATAGGAATAACGATAACGTCATTCTCGTTTAATTCGTTCGACTTTACGAACATACCCAATGTTAACTTGACATTCCATAGATAAAGTTTTTCTTTTCTTGTTTGATGCAGAAGAATTAGTTGTACTTCGTTTGGACGACATAGTAGAGTTTCTCAAGTGTCCGTAGATATAACAAACACAGAAATAAATAACCAAAATAAATTGTAGCTATGTGTCGATTCCGCGCGACACATCCGAACATGTAAGCTGAACAATAGTGTGGGGGGAGTGAGTAAACAAGGGTTGCGTGGCGCTCAAACAAAAGACGAATCGACGAGATTTGAAAATCGCGTAACTCCGGGTTCGCGTAAGTCGGGGTATTACTGTACCTAAGTTATAATTCTGAGTGTCTTAGTGGGCAGAACTAAGAATGTTCCGAGCATCATTGAACAATTATTCCTAGTTAGACAGCTGGACAAAATGGTGGACGAAGTTAAAATTATGATTGCAACAATTGTCGCAAACGAACTGGTCGAAAAGGATGAAGTAATCAATACAATTATTCAAATGGAAGCTACGTCAGATCGTGATGAAATTAATGAAGCAATTATTAATTAATTGTAATCAACGAAATGGATCGTTATTTTCCGATAAAATGTATTCGGAATCTATTATACTGACGTATGATAATTTTACATTTCGAAGTCGTTTTAGAATGAGAGAATAACTTTGTGATAGTTATAATAAGATACAGGTAACCCCCGTATAACACGGCACTTCTATAGCACGGATTCGCTCTAACACGGTTCGAGAATTGGTACCATCCCCCGTATAACACGGTACTTTTATAGCACGGATTCACTCTGACACGGTTCGAGAATTGGGTAAAACCCTCGTACAACAGGAAATGTAATAAATTTTTACATACTTAAGTA
>NW_019384500.1:0-1005 GCF_000671375.1 Centruroides sculpturatus | reverse complement strand
ATTCCCATGATCGCCGGTTAAAAATAAAATTAAAATTTTATCTAACAAAATCTTTAAATAAAAATAGTTGTTTTAATAGTAATTGTTAAAATATAATTAAATTCGTTTTTACAAATATTTGAAAATTATCATTTTAAGCCAAATTCAAAGAAACGAGAGTTGGTGAATAAAGGAAAAATGCAGATGCCAGACTTAAAAGAAAATTCTGAAACAGAATCAGCAAAAGGAAGTGCAAATGGAAGTTTCGAATTAGAATCAGGAGAAACTATCATTAATCAGGAAATAATATATCCTTATACAGGAAATGATTCTTCATTTCCTAGTCTACCTGAATCATTTTTGAAAAGAATTGGAGCGCACAAAGATAATAACAGGTAAGAATGAATGTTTGAATGTTTTTGTTTAATTTATAAAATCTTGCTTAAGTAATCAGATTACCATGGCATGTACAGTACTGGTGGCAATAATATGTACAGTACAGCACACTTGTTTGTTTTTATTATTGCTCTTGCTAATTATTGTGCAGAGTTGTTCAGTTTAGTGAAAAGTTTAGAATTAGATTACATAACTTAAAAGGAAGAGTGAGTCAAAAACAACTAACACAAATAGATATACTGTACTGTATTTGGTACATAAAAATTAAAAATTTTTTTAATGTGTTAAAATGTGTACTATGAATTAATTTCACAAAACTCATTAATTGAAGAGCTTATTTTCAAAGTGATCTAGCTCCAGGAAATAAAAATTTTCAAAAACTGCAAATTTTAAATAAATTTAAAAATGCATTAAATTTTAAGATAAAAACTCAATTATTGGTACAGAGCTTTATTTTTATATTCTGAATATAGGTTTAACAGTGAAAATAATCCTGAGGCAAAGGAAATGGTAGTTTTGGTACTTCAAATCATGGTGAACAATTATTCCTAGTTAGACAGCTGGACAAAATGGTGGACGAAGTTAAAATTATGATTGCAACAATTGTCGCAAACGAACTGGTCGAAAAGG
>NW_019384499.1:685911-780512 GCF_000671375.1 Centruroides sculpturatus | reverse complement strand
TTTATATTTTATAAAAACATTACAAGAAATTTTTTAAATATAAATTTACAATTCTTAATTAAAAAATCACTGTAATGTTAAAGGGTTTTTCCCCTCTCGTGCAATTATAAATTAAGTTATCAATGGAGTTTTCAGGGAAAACATCTTTTTTCAATCCCTTACATGTACTGTACAGTATACATATACACACCCATATACAGTATTTTAATATTGAATGTTTTCTTAAATTTAAAAATATATTCTTCAATCTCTTATAATTACATAAATTAATCGATCAAAGCATTATCTATAATGAGTTTACCAAATACTGTATTTCGTAACTGTGTTAACAACCGCGATCGCACGATATCGAAATTATAGCTGAGAAAGATAACTTGCTAAATAAGTGCTTAGTAAACAAGAAAATTATATATCACATAACAAAAATTAAAAAAAAAGTAAAAGAAAAAATTAATTAATAATGCGTAGATACTGTGCATATGTTGCGCGTTTAGACTATTTATTTCCATTTTATTAATGGTATAAACCTGTTTAAATTCCATGTTTACGACTAGAAGTTTTTTATTTGTGTATAAAATAATTTGCAGATAAAATTTTCCAATCGGAAATTTGAAATTTACACTTGTTATCGCTTCCCGCTCCCATTTTGTATCCGATTAAACTGTACTGTGAAACAATTATCGAGGCTTATAAACCACTGTTCTTGATAAATTTAAAACAATATACAAATGCCAAGTTTTCGATGATTCAGCATATAAATTTAAATAGATTTAGAGAGAAAAGCTATAAAAAATTTTTCCTCGGTATAAAAAAAATCAGCGAGATGATGGATGATCTCCTTATTCTAGGCGTTTTATAGACCTAAATATTAATGAATAACCTATAGCGATATTTGAATCTATGTTTTTGTAGATCTTAGATTAGATCACTTGTTTCTTTCGACACTAAATGATATTTGCAAGATAGAACATAGAATGCAGACGCCAAAGAAGNATTTATATTCACAAAAATGAAACTGAAGAAAAATAAATGTTCTCCATTAAATTAAATTGAATATATGTAATTTATTTAATAAAATATTATAATATAACTAATAAAACAATTTATGATTTTTATTATTAAGTTTCTTATCAAATAGCATATTAATTCTATACAATAATATGTTTTTAAGCTCATATAATTTATAAATTTTTAAAATATTTTTAACCAATAGAAATAAAGGATCTCAAAATTTCGCAAAACGATTTCTAATATTTCGTATTTTTATTTTAACATAAACGAAATAAAGCGTAGATAATTTGAAAGTTTAACATAATAATAATAAATAATAAATAAATATTAAACTGTTGTTTAGTAACTTTAAAAATAACATTTTAAAAACAAAAACAGCCTTAGGTCAAATATGTTTTATTGGCTGTTATTAATTTTTTAAGAAAAATTTAAAATAGTTTATTATTAATATTTAAAAATTTGTTGATGTATAAAAATAAATAAGAATATTTACTAAGTAAATGTTATAAACGTTAAAGTTAGTAAAATAATAAAATAAATTTTGACCAATGAGAGAGGCGAATACACCGAAACCATTCGCTGCGAAGATGGTGACGTCTTTGGGAGAATGTGATCGTGATCGGATTAGGACTGATTAGGATGTGGGAGAGACGAAAGTTAATGTGAGGTGTGATGCGGCGGTGTGGTTCATCGTAGCATTTTTTCCCGTCGAGAACGTTGTTAAGAGGTTTCTGTATTGTTTAGTTAACTTTATAAGACTTAATTAAGACTGAATTAATCGAAAAGAATGGCTTTTAGAACAGCTATAATATGTTTTTATTTGTTTGGTATGAGTTGGGTCACGTCTGCACAAAATACTTCACATAGTAACAATACGGCAGAATTTACAAATCTGACAACGGTCCTCAATTACAATAAGGATTTATGCACAGAAGTAAGGCAGTTGTTTGTAATGAAACATATAGGAAGTTCCGACCTAGTTCCAGATCAGCAAATCAAAGGTAATATTCGAGATGAATTGCTTTTGGACTGTCCCCAATCAATTTGTTATGGGTCCAGTCCATAGACTAATCATTAACATTTTTTCTCTTTCTCTTCTTTAATTTTATATTTTATAAAATTCGTATATTTATTTAACATATGAATTTGATTGAACTCTAACCTTAAAAAAATTATATATATATATATATATAACAGATTGTGTTTTAAGGCTGTGAATTAATTAAAGCATTAAAACAGAAAAAGAAATTCCAAGAAAAACTTTTATAACAGGAAATGATACTTAATTTCATACATTAAATGAAAACCTATAAAGTAGTAATTGTCGTCTTTTGTAATTAAAAGTGGGATCAATTAACATTTTTCAGTGTTTTAAAAATCTCGATTTATCTCCAGTGTTCTATTTAATCTGGGACGACCCTCAGGCAATTAATATTGCAATGTCTCCTCGATAAATCGGAATTATGATTTTTCATTCTGTGTAATAATTTGAGTGTGATGCACGATTCTATTTTTAATAATCATCACTTGTAGAAAATCTGAAAACTTTTTTTTTATTTTATTTTATTTATAGAAAATATGAAGTTTTTGTTTAAAAATGTAATAGAATATTGTACAAAAGCGAAAAATCTATACAGTTTTGTATTTGTTTACAATTGAAAAAAAGACTTTTATAATAGTTGTTTGTCAATGATCTTTTAATTTAATTTATAAATTACTTCTAAAAACTTTTGCAGCATTATTGTAAAAAATCAATTACCTTTATTACATTATAGAAGCTTGACATGCCTGTTTAGTATTTAAGTACTTTAAATTGTTGTTACTACAATATAATTTGATTGTTATAAATATAAAAAATTGATTTGATTTTGTTAAAATTGATATTTGGATGAGTCGAATTTTTTAGATTCCTGCCTTTCGTTCGAGCTTCACCGAGTGTTATTAAGCAGATTTTCATTGATATTAATTAATTTGTTTTTATTACTTTTTGTTATCTATTTTTAATGTAAATTTTTAGAAAAGTACAAATATATATGTATATATTACATACACAAATAGGCATTGAAAATGTATGTATATGCATAATTATTTAAATAGNATTATAATAATGGTTGTATACTAGTCATTTTTGTAGTTTTTGCTATTTTTCTAGATTCTTTTATAAATGTTTGTAGGTGGTACAGTCATTTAAAAAAATCACAAGTCTTTTCAATTATATACACCCACTTAGAGCAGTATACAGTAAATATGTTCCATTTTAGAACAGTGTATGTCTTAAAATAATTTTAAAGCAAAGCTGCTGCTTCTATATACAGTATATATAAATCTTTTGTGATGGTTTATTTTTAATAAACTGCCACAATTATATAAATTGCTTTAAATAGTGTATGATCACTTTATTCTGTTTATACAGTATTTTTGATTTTTGTCTACATTTTACTTTAAATAAATAAAAATGTTTGTTTAATATTTAAATATAATTTTCTTATTAAAAAAATGGTTTCTAAAAATAACTGAATTTATAATTTAAAAAAGCACACTTCTTTACTAAGAAGTGAATTTTTCTGTATTGAATTAGGTTAATTTTAAACATATGTATCAATAACTGTCCTATTTTAACTGGCAAACTTGTTTAGTTTGTATCAAAGATTTTATAAAGTACATTCTCTGCTATATTTTTTTAATAGATATAAATATTCTCAGATGTAAAATATGATTTGTGTATAATTTTTTTAAATGTATGAATAAATATATTTAGGTTCATGTATAAACTTAGATAACAAAACTGATATTAAATCTATAACTGTGATTTTAAAAATATGAGAGAAGAAAAATTGAAATAAATTTATGCATAATTAGTTAAATACTTTGATAAAAATACTTACTATATATGATTGTTAAATTTTCAAAGTTTTTAATTTGTGTATTTGTCACTCAAAACTAAAAAGTAAATGTACATTTTAAACTTAGAATATAACAAAGAACACCAAACTTTACAATTAAGGTTTGAAAGTATAATACTTAAATGTTAATACACTTGAATTAAGTTAAATAGACAAAAAATAAAATTATATTTATAAGTGCTTTTGATGAAAATATATATCTATCCTCTTTGCATTAAGAACAAATGGAAAAAAGAATAACAGATTTTTAGAATAGTTAAATATTTACAAGTATTTGTGTATATACTTTTATTTATTTATTTATTTATTTTGTATCAATATCAAACAGTTGTAATATTTTCACATCAGACATTCTAGAAGGTAATGTAATTTTAACTGGAAAATTAGAGAATGCAATTCATTTTAATGAATATTATATATAGTTTGTTATATCTGCATCTAAAATATTACATTCAGGATGAATAAATGATTATGCACAAGTTAATGTTTCAAGATATATTTTCTCTTGTAAAAGTCAGTTTAGTTTTATATGCAAATTTAAGTTAGGAATTGAACATGATTATTTTAATAACTAGTTCCATTATCTACTCTAGTTCGGAAATGGACAAACACTATTACTACTAACAAAGTAGAACAACAATTAATGAAGACCTGGGACATTTTGGCCATATTAAGCAATAATCTTTTTAAAAAACAAAAATAATATTAAACAGTTCAAAAAATTAATTTTAAAAACTTGAATTAATTCAAACTTTTGAAGTAAACTAAATTTTAAATGAATTATGTAATCAAAAATTGCAAATTGTTTATTCTTTTAAACCACTTTTTTTTTTAATATGGTTAAATCTAAATAGAATTTAATGTTAACAGAAATAATAGAAAGGGTAGATGAGATTCAAGAATTTTAAATAAAGATTTAAGATTTCTGAAAATATCCATTTTTATTTACAAAAAATAAAAATCAATATCTTACTTGATGGTGATATATTTTACTTGAAATAAAACAATTGAGAGTTATAAGATTATCTAATCTTGAATTTTTAACAACTTAAAATAAACTTAGAAAAATTAATAATCTCATCTTGTCAATCTAGCACTGTTAAATAAGCTATAGATCTATGTCTTTATTATTTCATTGTTATTTCAAAGTCAAGTTATTTCTCTTTTTTTATTGAACCTATGTACAGAGTTATTTGTTTTATTATTCATACTTGGATATTTTTTTACTACTACTATAAAATCAAATTTTTACTTTTTCCTTTTAATATTTTATTCTAATTTTTTTTTGTTACAAGAAGTAACATGTAGAATATCTTTAGACTGCTAAACAACAATTCTTTACTTAATATTTTTAAGATTATTATATTGTAGTGTATTTATGTAATATATATTTTTTGTTAAAATTGTTTAGAAGAAAAAAATAATAGGGAAGTCCTTTAGAAATATTAACACTAGTAAAATCATTAAAAATAAATTTATGGATTGATGCTAATTTTATTATTAGTAAGATCACTAATATGTACATTAACTAAAAAATAAAATACAATAAAATGAAATTAAAACATCATAAAAATGACTTCACTATATATAATTATTGAAAAATTTAAATGTTGAAAATCCAGACTAATTGGCACCAGACCTCATTCATATTTTCAGTTTGTCCAGATTTTCAGTTGTGTGTGTAAAGTAGTATTTTAAATACAGGTTGAATATTACTGATTTGGCACCAATTTTGGGTAGGATAATTTCAAATTTTTCAAGTCACCTCACCATCCTGCCACTATTGTTTGGTGGTGCCAGATGTACAATAATTATTTTTTGCATGATAATATTGCACTGTGTGATATACAATAATACTTATATGATGATGACAAAATATACAGTACAATAATTTTACAAGGATTTTCATTTAATGTTTTTTCTTAACCAGTGTACTGATTTATGGGGTATTTTAAAGGTAAAGTCCTCGTCCTACCTTTAAAATACCTCATAAATCAGTACATTGGTTAACAAAAAAAACATTAAATGAGAAGGCTTGTCAAATTATTTGCTGGTGGTTAGCTGTTGGGTTAAGTGAATTCTAACCCAATCACTCTGATCCAGCAAAATCCCTAATATGACACCCTACAGTCCTAATGATGCTGGATTAGTGATGGTTGACCTGTTATGTAAATTCCAAATACACTGTAATTCAAGTTTAGGTATTCTAAGTTCAAGCCATTGTTTCACAAGAAATATAAGAATACTTAGGAAGATTCAAAATATAATTTGCAGAATCAGTATATTTAAACAAAATTATACTAATCAGTTTCAAAATTAAAAAAAAGATGAATTCCTGAATGAATGTTAGAATGTTAATAATGCAAGGCTGAAAGAACATGAGCTGTAAAGCTACCATTAAAAGGGTTAATTAATACTCATTTATCAATGGACAAGTCTTTATTTTTGACACTTTACTGTTTATAATTATACAGTAATACAATGTCATCTAGCCAACTATTTAAATTTTTCATGAAGGAACATTTTTGTCCTGTTTTAGGACAGCTTCTTAATGTATACAAGTCACTGTTCCAACTGGCTTGTGCACATTAAGAAGCTGTCCTAAAACAGGACAAATCTTCTTTTGTGAAAAATTTAAACAGTTACCTACATGAAAGTAAGCATTTTTATACAGATAACAGTAAGGAGCAAGAAACACATGGAGTAATATTTGATAATACTTTGTCATGAGGCTAACTGTATTTGAATATTTCTATTCTTTCTAAAATGAATAATAATTTATTACTGGTTAAAATTTAAGAGGATGAAAACACAATTTTTTTACACTAAGAAATGATACAGCAAAACAGGAGATTAAATAACAATCAATTGTGGCAAACTAAATTCAATAAAATACTGCAATCATTTGGTGTAACTAATCTTTTATTTGAAAATGATAAACGTGACTATTGCTGAGTCAAGCAACAATATATATCACAATCTACTAAAGATCAAGATAGTCTGCTAATTTACTTACTCACCTTGGTATTGAAAAAATATCCTTTCATCTCAACCATATATAAAAAATTTATAGGTATCAATGTGAAAACACTTAATCACTCAAGTGAAATTGAACAAAAGTTTCTTATTTATTAGAAATATATACATTAACTTACTAACTACATATTTGCTATTAGTGTAATTCTAGTAATTCTAGTGATTTCTCAATATTACAGGACTGTGTTAAAGGACTGTAAGAAAGTCGTGGAAATACGAGGATTATTTAAAGTATCACTCACAATTCAGCACAGTACAATGTATGATTTTATAAAGAACCTAAACAAATTATCAAAGATAGGACTATATAATTAATTTTTGTTGTTGAAATAATTTCAGGAAATTTGTAATTGTGAAATTACCAACAAAGTTTAAGAACTTTATATTCTAGCAAGTCCTTTAAATTCCTAAAATGATTTGTATTTTAATTAACATATCAGTTTTTTACAAAAAATATTTGTTCTTTAATATATTTAAATTAGAGCCAAACAATTGCCAGATTATATTGGGCTATATTATTATTATTACTACTATTATTAAGCCTGATATAATCCGTTACTACTATATAGCCCAATATAATCTAGCAATCATTTGACTTTAATATATAACTATTGGGTTTAATATGTTTATATTTAAATTAGTTTTATACAATTGAAAGGGCTTAAACTTTTTTCCTCCTGATAATTAAAACCTAAGAAATTTGTTAGCCTTGTCATTAAAGAAATTTCTGATATGAAAATTACAAATGACAATTAAGAAAGAATTTGAAAAATAAGTTTTCTATGAAATATTAAGTTTTAAGTTTTTTAATTATTGAGGTATCTGAGTTTTAGTATTGATTTAATTATCAACAAAAATAATAATGCACTGAGTGGCTGATTTAATAAGTAATGTTTAAAGTAAAAATTCAGTTCATGTAAGTGCATGTTTTAAAGAAAGAAAAAATCAAGAATGTAGCAAAAATGTAAGAGACTGTGAATAGAACTTATATGCCTTAGTATTGCTAATAGATTTAGATGATTTATAGCATTCAACACAATCTGCTAAATGTTATAAGTTACTGAGTAGGCTTGCCAACTCATGAAGAGTTGATTCTGGGCATTTTTCTTATCGGGGAAAAAAAAATTCTAGATATTGACTTTTTTACTCTCATCAGTATGCTTTTGCCTGTTCTTTAGTCTGTCTTAATATATATCCCAAAAGTTGATTATCTTGTCAAGTAAATATAGAAAGAATAAGTCTGAATTTAGGAATCTTGGAACTTAAAAAATTTTGCTACAGTTTGGAGTCTCCAGGTAAGTCCAGGAGAGTTGGCAACCCTATTACTGGGACATATTTATATTGTCTTCTCTTAACTGTATTCTAGGAACAATTAACTTCAATCATATCAATATTTTACTTAAAGTAATAGAATATATTACCAAAATATAGCAATCAAGATATCCATTTTAGTTTATATTTTTGTATAAAATCAGTTTTTAATTAAAATTATTATTTAAATCCAGATGATACCGAATTAAATAGAAGAAAATATAGGTGTTTTATAAAATATTGATCTTTCTAAATATAATTAATATGCTGCTTTTATGTTTATAAAATTAAACATACAATATGTTAAAATAAAGTTGCATTTAATATAGTTTTTAAACTAAAATGTTATGTAAAAAGGAATATTGATTGTTTTTTGTAGTTTCATTTTTCCAGTTCAGTATTTTGAAAATATTTTATTTAAATATTTGCTTAAATAATTGCCATTGTCAACACATTTTTCTTCCTTAGTATGTTGTTCATGAACAATAATAGTAATAATAAATTTGATCAATAAAATAAGAAAATGCTTATTTCTTTTCAACTTAGAACTGTATATTAATATATATAAACAAACATGATTTTAAAAAATTCATACCCATATTAAATATGAAAAATTAGTTTTCAAGTTGAAGTATTATTATGCAATCTGATATCTTTCCATTTATCAAAAAAGAAAATTCAATGAATGTGTAACATGATTCCAATTTATATAAGGAAATTTTTTTAAGCTAAAGAAAATAACTGACAGTTTAAATATCAAAATCGTATTAAGAATAGAATAAACAAGATGTTACACAGATATTAAGTGTCAATTTAAAGAAATTAAATAAACAAAAATGTCAATGAATGATAACTTAAGTGATATTTCTTAAATAAGCTATTAGTTTATGTCCATTTATCTTGGATTGACTTCAAGTAAAATTTTAATGTATTTAGAAACTGATGAAACTTGTAGATTTTTAAATGACTATTTATAAATTCTTTTAATCAGAGAACATCTCAGTTGTTTATTGTCCAAAACAAAAAAGGGGATTTTTTTCTCTCCCTCTTAAATTGGAGAGGTATTTATAATTTGAGAATATTTTTCTGATCCTGGATTAATATAAAAATTATTTGTAAATCTTTCTATTAATAATCTATTGACTTTTAACTAACAGAATATTTCAAATTTATTTTATTGATTATGTTTATTTTAAAGGAATTGAATTTTATTTTCTAATGAAAAATTCATAGTAGACAATAAAATCTAATTCCTTTTTAATAATTTAGTCGTATTCTTCTGTCATTAATAAGATAATTCTTAACTTTTGTTAATTCATATTAATGCTGACTTGAAAAGAAATGAACCATTTTTCATTTTCTTGGTCTCGAAATTAATCCACATAAACTTGGAAACTTGATAAAACATTGAATGTATATTTTAGTAATTTGTTAGATGTAAATATGTACTGTATATTAATTCATTTCACAATTAAACTGTGAACATGCACACACATGGTGATCATAATTAAAGTGCCCTATTCAAAATTGTCTAGAGAAATATTTAACAGTTCAAATACAACCAAATCTGGTGTGGTGGCATTTCTGAAAGAGCATGCAAAATACATTTTTCATAGATATTTAGTATCAAAGCTTGCCACTATGGTACTTAGTGCATTTTTTTGGACCAGATGTACAGGTACAGCTATACACCTTAGCAATGCAGTGGTTATTCAATGTTGTCATTATTCTAAAGATGTAAAACCTGAAGGTGATCAACAGTCAGTGGTGTGCTGTCCATGGAAGCTGTGGAAGTGCCTCTTCCCTTGTATTTTCTAAAATATAAATACATGTTGTGTGATTATTTTCATATTTTAACATACTTTGAATTTAACATACAGCTTTCATGGCAAAAATATTTGAAGGGTGTAAAGGAGTCAGATTATATACATTCAGACATGTGCTTTATGGAGCACCCACCTCACGCGGTTTAGCTCATGGATGCTGCACATCAAAATATCATACAGTGGAACCCCGGTTAACGAACGTCCTGGTTAACGACCAAATCGGTTAATGAACTTTTATTTTGCAAAAATTCTGCCTCGGATAACGAACGTAACGGTATTTTGTGTCAAATTTTTGTTGGTGTTAGGCATGCGCGAGTTAAGCATTGCTTTTCCGAGTGTTTGTGCTATACTTCTTTTTTCAGTTTTGTGATTTATATATTTAATCAATATGGCATCAAAGAAAGAAAAAAGTCATAGTGGCATTAGAAAACGACAACGCGCTATCGCATTTGAGAAAAATTTTGATTAAAAGAGTAAGACAATCAACTTTAGATCAATTTCTTGTTCCTTACACAAAGAGTTTGTTTCTTTGTTAAATTGACAATGCAACACTTGGGCGATCTGACTAGGGGGAATGCCTTCTGGGAGGTGTTTTTAAGGGAAACTGGCCCCTATTTAGGGGTTACAGATGTGGAGAAAACCCGGAAAACTCCACGTGGCCAGCCCGTCTGAGCGAGGTGCGAACCTACAAACGAACTCCCCGTGTTCAAGGTACGTAGACCACTTAGCCTCTGGTGGGTTTCTTTTACCGAAAGAGACTTCGACTCGAAGAATCTTCCGATGAACTGCTACCCGTTAATTTTTTGGAGGGGATTCCCCTTCTAAGCATTAAGGTTCATATATCTCCACTTTTCTGCCACCAACTACAACAAACGAAGGTATGTACAGTGCTATTTTATTAAACAAAGTTTACATGTTTGTTGCTGTAATGATAGATACTACGTTTTCCTACATTTTCATCAAAGAAAATTACTGTATATTACAAGTAAAATCACAAAAATTTCGGAGACTAGAATGGATTAATTGCACTTGCATTAATTTCTATGGGAAAAATTGCTTCGGTTAACGAACAATTCAGTTAACGAACGGAGTCGCGGAATGGATTAAGTTCGTTAACCGGGGTTCCACTGTATAACGCTTCCAATAATTCTATCCAGCGCCTGTGCAACTTTCCTATGATCAAATGTCACCACACACCATTGTCAACAGTGTGTTCAATGGCTAACTGCAATTGTTATTCTGTGGTACTTCTCACCTTCAGTGTAATACTATCTTTCAAGGCTATCAAATTTGTAACATGCCCTTGATAAATCACACTTTTCTAGTGTTTCCAAAATACAAAAGTTTCATAGTGGTGAGTTTTAGTACTGTACATATATGATACATGATGTACAAGATTTGGATGGCACAACTAGTAGTACACTTCTACAGTAAGCAAGAATTGCAGATTTGAGTTTTGTTCCAGACCAATGTTTTCTTCCAGAATTCTTTAAATTAATTAATTTTTTAATATTGATTGCACAATTGCTTGTTTTTTACTTCAAAATTATTAACTTGTTTAAGTCTAAAATTAAAAATTAATTGATATTTGATTTCTATCACTATCACAACATTTAAAATAATCATAATACCACCATAATACTACCACATTTTAAATAATCATTTGTATCTTTGAATTAAAAGCATGTATTTTTAATGCAAAAACATTTTCTTACATTACAGCTGAAAACATTTACTGTTAGTATTTGTTAAGCTTAAATTAATCACATATTTTGTTCATAAAGATTTTATATACTTCCATTGAAAATTTTACATTGTGATAAGTTTTTTACTATTCTGAGTTAATATTGTATAATACATTTAAAGTTGAACTGAAAATATTTTTCCTAAAATAATATTTTTAAATTAATAGTGTTTTTTCTCATAATTTTAGATTTGCTGAACAATATAAAATTTAATGATTTACATATAAATGTGTAAAGAATGCAAAAGAGAACTCCTTGTGAATCAAGAAAAAATGTTGATGTGGACAGTGTATTTTTCTTGAGTTAGTTTAAATTAAATATATAAAAATAAGAAAAAAGGAATGTTTATAGCATAGTGTCTTATTTGGCTAAATGGGGAATGCAATTGAAGCTAAGGAGACTAACAAAATGAAAAATGTAATTTTAATATGTATAAATATTTGATAACATTTTGCAGATTTTTTTCCAAGAATTTTCATTTCAGTTGTTAGGGGAGATATAATTGAGTTGTTAATTTTGTTTCTGTAGTATTTAGATATTGGTGTTAAATCAGTGCATTTAAACTATTGGAATGTATAATTGAATATTGATCTTGTTTGGAATTTATTCCATATATAGTAACGTAAGCAGGATAATAGTTTATATATTAGTGGAATTTATTAATATTGTGTGAACTAGTTTCAGATTAGAAAATGAACAATAAAGTTATTTAGATGTAATATGGATGTGTGGAAATTAAGAATACAGAGAAAGAAAATAAACAGGAAGCATTTAGAATACTACATTTTAAAATAAGTATATCCTATTTTCATCTGCTATCAGAGACCTTTGGTTATATATTATGTAATAAACATATTCAATTTTATTATATATTTATCAATTATTTAATAGAAAATATTAAAGTGACTTTTTAAATTATATATGCCATGTTACATTAAATTTTCTAGATGGAAATTGGATCTTTAATCGATCAATGGTCAATAACTATCAACTGAAAATTATACTGTCAATATTAGTCAATAGTAGATGAAAGAAAAATATTCATTCAAGTGATAAATAAGCAGAGAGAAAATACTCTACTTTTTATTTCCTGGTTGAATGATTTGAAAAACAGCAAAAATAATTTTATAAATATTTATTTTTAAGGTTATGTAAAGNATTTAAAAAATACCTCTTTGATAAATGTATCTGGTACTTTTAAAAGTTTTTTCAGAAACACAGATATTCTGAAAGACAAAGAGCATTTACTCTATTGATTAGTTTCACTGAGAAATAAGCAGCTGTAATTGAAATCATAGATATATGAATCATTTTAGAACTGATCAAATCTTTCACTAGTATTACATAATTTCAAAAACTACATTTTGTTATTAGATATAACAAAATAAACTTTTTAATGGAAATGAAAAACATTTTTTTTTTTAGATATTTTAGTTTGTTTTATTCAATATTGTTTTTTCTGTTAAATGATTTGTTTATATTAAAACAGAAATAATAATGGATAATGTTTCCTATATTGTTATACAATAGAAATGAAAATGAAACATGATATCATACGTAGACATGCAGCTTGATATTGTTATAACAGATTTTAACTGTACATCTTAACTGTGTAAGAATGTTAATTTTATATTAAATTCTTATAATTCAAATAATTGATTTCTAACACTTCAAGAAGTTCAATTTTCTAATATTGAATATTTTTGGATACTTCATTTTCAGAATACAAATGATGAAAAATATAAATATGGAAATGAAAAGTTGTATTGATAAAAATGCTAGTGTTTAGTTATTTGAGTTATGCATTCTAATGAATTGAAACTGAAGTTATTACTGATGAAGAACTAAGTCCAAAGTCACCCATTTGGAAACACTTTTTATATTTAATTTGATAGAACAAAGAAATTCAGACAAAAGTTGTCAATCCAAAATTATAAATTTTATAAAATGTATTGAAATGTTACATTAATATGGATATACCTAACTAATTGTGTGTTAATCAGGTAGGTTGTATATAGCCTGAGATGATATTAATGATTTTTTATTTCTTTAATTAAGCATGTAAAATGATGGTGTAATGCTGAATCATGTTTAATGATTATTCAATATTATTATATAAAATAATCAATAGAAGAAATGCATATCATCTAATGTACTAATCTTAGTAACATTTTTGAAGAATATTGTTATAAAAATTTGTCTAGTTTTATTGTATTTACATAGGTATCAAAGAATAATTTTTAATATAAAATTGAATAAAAATTTTCATGTTGTTTACTGAGTATGTGAAGAAAATATTTATAATCATGGAAACTTTTTAACTTGAGTAATAAAATAGTGACTTGCTAGACTGAATCATTTCAATGTATTTAATGAGATTCAAATGAATTCATGTATCTATATTGACAGTTTGTGGTTTACTAATGAAAATTCGTTTTACTGTTCATAGAAAAAAGATTTTAACTAAATTATTTTTATATTGTCAAGGAAAAAGTGTTAATATAACATCTTATTNAGTGTGTGCTTTCAGCTATGTTAGTTCACCCAAACTACAGAAAAATATAACAGATAATCAACAAAATATTTTAATGTCATATTAAGCAAATATTATACATACATATAGTTAAATGGTTATGCAATCACCTTTTATTTAATGCATAAACATTAAATGTAAAAGAATTACTATTAATAAAATCATGAACATGCATAAACTTCATTTTTTATTTCCTTGAATTATCATTGACCTTCATGTACAATTTGAGTTTAATTACACCTCTGCTATAAACATCATATCCGAAATGAATAGATCTGATATTATATAATAACCTAATGATATAATTATTGTTAATTACTAAATCTTGCATTATATTCATCAAACTAATCGTGTACGTATAAATTAAAAACATTTAAGTAGTTTTTTTTTTGTTTTAATTTGTCGATTGTTTCTGAACAGTGTGTGTTCCGTTAAATTTTCATTTCAAGTATCCTCTTTTATGGACTTACATTATTAACTAATAAAACCCTTTTTTTTCCTTACAGAAATGTCTTCCGCGTATCCTGAAGTGCCACACTAGTTTTGGTCGCATTTGGGCCGCTAAATACCGTTAAATATGGGTATNACCACTTTTTTTTTTAATATGGTTAAATCTAAATAGAATTTAATGTTAACAGAAATAATAGAAAGGGTAGATGAGATTCAAGAATTTTAAATAAAGATTTAAGATTTCTGAAAATATCCATTTTTATTTACAAAAAATAAAAATCAATATCTTACTTGATGGTGATATATTTTACTTGAAATAAAACAATTGAGAGTTATAAGATTATCTAATCTTGAATTTTTAACAACTTAAAATAAACTTAGAAAAATTAATAATCTCATCTTGTCAATCTAGCACTGTTAAATAAGCTATAGATCTATGTCTTTATTATTTCATTGTTATTTCAAAGTCAAGTTATTTCTCTTTTTTTATTGAACCTATGTACAGAGTTATTTGTTTTATTATTCATACTTGGATATTTTTTTACTACTACTATAAAATCAAATTTTTACTTTTTCCTTTTAATATTTTATTCTAATTTTTTTTTGTTACAAGAAGTAACATGTAGAATATCTTTAGACTGCTAAACAACAATTCTTTACTTAATATTTTTAAGATTATTATATTGTAGTGTATTTATGTAATATATATTTTTTGTTAAAATTGTTTAGAAGAAAAAAATAATAGGGAAGTCCTTTAGAAATATTAACACTAGTAAAATCATTAAAAATAAATTTATGGATTGATGCTAATTTTATTATTAGTAAGATCACTAATATGTACATTAACTAAAAAATAAAATACAATAAAATGAAATTAAAACATCATAAAAATGACTTCACTATATATAATTATTGAAAAATTTAAATGTTGAAAATCCAGACTAATTGGCACCAGACCTCATTCATATTTTCAGTTTGTCCAGATTTTCAGTTGTGTGTGTAAAGTAGTATTTTAAATACAGGTTGAATATTACTGATTTGGCACCAATTTTGGGTAGGATAATTTCAAATTTTTCAAGTCACCTCACCATCCTGCCACTATTGTTTGGTGGTGCCAGATGTACAATAATTATTTTTTGCATGATAATATTGCACTGTGTGATATACAATAATACTTATATGATGATGACAAAATATACAGTACAATAATTTTACAAGGATTTTCATTTAATGTTTTTTCTTAACCAGTGTACTGATTTATGGGGTATTTTAAAGGTAAAGTCCTCGTCCTACCTTTAAAATACCTCATAAATCAGTACATTGGTTAACAAAAAAAACATTAAATGAGAAGGCTTGTCAAATTATTTGCTGGTGGTTAGCTGTTGGGTTAAGTGAATTCTAACCCAATCACTCTGATCCAGCAAAATCCCTAATATGACACCCTACAGTCCTAATGATGCTGGATTAGTGATGGTTGACCTGTTATGTAAATTCCAAATACACTGTAATTCAAGTTTAGGTATTCTAAGTTCAAGCCATTGTTTCACAAGAAATATAAGAATACTTAGGAAGATTCAAAATATAATTTGCAGAATCAGTATATTTAAACAAAATTATACTAATCAGTTTCAAAATTAAAAAAAAGATGAATTCCTGAATGAATGTTAGAATGTTAATAATGCAAGGCTGAAAGAACATGAGCTGTAAAGCTACCATTAAAAGGGTTAATTAATACTCATTTATCAATGGACAAGTCTTTATTTTTGACACTTTACTGTTTATAATTATACAGTAATACAATGTCATCTAGCCAACTATTTAAATTTTTCATGAAGGAACATTTTTGTCCTGTTTTAGGACAGCTTCTTAATGTATACAAGTCACTGTTCCAACTGGCTTGTGCACATTAAGAAGCTGTCCTAAAACAGGACAAATCTTCTTTTGTGAAAAATTTAAACAGTTACCTACATGAAAGTAAGCATTTTTATACAGATAACAGTAAGGAGCAAGAAACACATGGAGTAATATTTGATAATACTTTGTCATGAGGCTAACTGTATTTGAATATTTCTATTCTTTCTAAAATGAATAATAATTTATTACTGGTTAAAATTTAAGAGGATGAAAACACAATTTTTTTACACTAAGAAATGATACAGCAAAACAGGAGATTAAATAACAATCAATTGTGGCAAACTAAATTCAATAAAATACTGCAATCATTTGGTGTAACTAATCTTTTATTTGAAAATGATAAACGTGACTATTGCTGAGTCAAGCAACAATATATATCACAATCTACTAAAGATCAAGATAGTCTGCTAATTTACTTACTCACCTTGGTATTGAAAAAATATCCTTTCATCTCAACCATATATAAAAAATTTATAGGTATCAATGTGAAAACACTTAATCACTCAAGTGAAATTGAACAAAAGTTTCTTATTTATTAGAAATATATACATTAACTTACTAACTACATATTTGCTATTAGTGTAATTCTAGTAATTCTAGTGATTTCTCAATATTACAGGACTGTGTTAAAGGACTGTAAGAAAGTCGTGGAAATACGAGGATTATTTAAAGTATCACTCACAATTCAGCACAGTACAATGTATGATTTTATAAAGAACCTAAACAAATTATCAAAGATAGGACTATATAATTAATTTTTGTTGTTGAAATAATTTCAGGAAATTTGTAATTGTGAAATTACCAACAAAGTTTAAGAACTTTATATTCTAGCAAGTCCTTTAAATTCCTAAAATGATTTGTATTTTAATTAACATATCAGTTTTTTACAAAAAATATTTGTTCTTTAATATATTTAAATTAGAGCCAAACAATTGCCAGATTATATTGGGCTATATTATTATTATTACTACTATTATTAAGCCTGATATAATCCGTTACTACTATATAGCCCAATATAATCTAGCAATCATTTGACTTTAATATATAACTATTGGGTTTAATATGTTTATATTTAAATTAGTTTTATACAATTGAAAGGGCTTAAACTTTTTTCCTCCTGATAATTAAAACCTAAGAAATTTGTTAGCCTTGTCATTAAAGAAATTTCTGATATGAAAATTACAAATGACAATTAAGAAAGAATTTGAAAAATAAGTTTTCTATGAAATATTAAGTTTTAAGTTTTTTAATTATTGAGGTATCTGAGTTTTAGTATTGATTTAATTATCAACAAAAATAATAATGCACTGAGTGGCTGATTTAATAAGTAATGTTTAAAGTAAAAATTCAGTTCATGTAAGTGCATGTTTTAAAGAAAGAAAAAATCAAGAATGTAGCAAAAATGTAAGAGACTGTGAATAGAACTTATATGCCTTAGTATTGCTAATAGATTTAGATGATTTATAGCATTCAACACAATCTGCTAAATGTTATAAGTTACTGAGTAGGCTTGCCAACTCATGAAGAGTTGATTCTGGGCATTTTTCTTATCGGGGAAAAAAAAATTCTAGATATTGACTTTTTTACTCTCATCAGTATGCTTTTGCCTGTTCTTTAGTCTGTCTTAATATATATCCCAAAAGTTGATTATCTTGTCAAGTAAATATAGAAAGAATAAGTCTGAATTTAGGAATCTTGGAACTTAAAAAATTTTGCTACAGTTTGGAGTCTCCAGGTAAGTCCAGGAGAGTTGGCAACCCTATTACTGGGACATATTTATATTGTCTTCTCTTAACTGTATTCTAGGAACAATTAACTTCAATCATATCAATATTTTACTTAAAGTAATAGAATATATTACCAAAATATAGCAATCAAGATATCCATTTTAGTTTATATTTTTGTATAAAATCAGTTTTTAATTAAAATTATTATTTAAATCCAGATGATACCGAATTAAATAGAAGAAAATATAGGTGTTTTATAAAATATTGATCTTTCTAAATATAATTAATATGCTGCTTTTATGTTTATAAAATTAAACATACAATATGTTAAAATAAAGTTGCATTTAATATAGTTTTTAAACTAAAATGTTATGTAAAAAGGAATATTGATTGTCTTTTGTAGTTTCATTTTTCCAGTTCAGTATTTTGAAAATATTTTATTTAAATATTTGCTTAAATAATTGCCATTGTCAACACATTTTTCTTCCTTAGTATGTTGTTCATGAACAATAATAGTAATAATAAATTTGATCAATAAAATAAGAAAATGCTTATTTCTTTTCAACTTAGAACTGTATATTAATATATATAAACAAACATGATTTTAAAAAATTCATACCCATATTAAATATGAAAAATTAGTTTTCAAGTTGAAGTATTATTATGCAATCTGATATCTTTCCATTTATCAAAAAAGAAAATTCAATGAATGTGTAACATGATTCCAATTTATATAAGGAAATTTTTTTAAGCTAAAGAAAATAACTGACAGTTTAAATATCAAAATCGTATTAAGAATAGAATAAACAAGATGTTACACAGATATTAAGTGTCAATTTAAAGAAATTAAATAAACAAAAATGTCAATGAATGATAACTTAAGTGATATTTCTTAAATAAGCTATTAGTTTATGTCCATTTATCTTGGATTGACTTCAAGTAAAATTTTAATGTATTTAGAAACTGATGAAACTTGTAGATTTTTAAATGACTATTTATAAATTCTTTTAATCAGAGAACATCTCAGTTGTTTATTGTCCAAAACAAAAAAGGGGATTTTTTTCTCTCCCTCTTAAATTGGAGAGGTATTTATAATTTGAGAATATTTTTCTGATCCTGGATTAATATAAAAATTATTTGTAAATCTTTCTATTAATAATCTATTGACTTTTAACTAACAGAATATTTCAAATTTATTTTATTGATTATGTTTATTTTAAAGGAATTGAATTTTATTTTCTAATGAAAAATTCATAGTAGACAATAAAATCTAATTCCTTTTTAATAATTTAGTCGTATTCTTCTGTCATTAATAAGATAATTCTTAACTTTTGTTAATTCATATTAATGCTGACTTGAAAAGAAATGAACCATTTTTCATTTTCTTGGTCTCGAAATTAATCCACATAAACTTGGAAACTTGATAAAACATTGAATGTATATTTTAGTAATTTGTTAGATGTAAATATGTACTGTATATTAATTCATTTCACAATTAAACTGTGAACATGCACACACATGGTGATCATAATTAAAGTGCCCTATTCAAAATTGTCTAGAGAAATATTTAACAGTTCAAATACAACCAAATCTGGTGTGGTGGCATTTCTGAAAGAGCATGCAAAATACATTTTTCATAGATATTTAGTATCAAAGCTTGCCACTATGGTACTTAGTGCATTTTTTTGGACCAGATGTACAGGTACAGCTATACACCTTAGCAATGCAGTGGTTATTCAATGTTGTCATTATTCTAAAGATGTAAAACCTGAAGGTGATCAACAGTCAGTGGTGTGCTGTCCATGGAAGCTGTGGAAGTGCCTCTTCCCTTGTATTTTCTAAAATATAAATACATGTTGTGTGATTATTTTCATATTTTAACATACTTTGAATTTAACATACAGCTTTCATGGCAAAAATATTTGAAGGGTGTAAAGGAGTCAGATTATATACATTCAGACATGTGCTTTATGGAGCACCCACCTCACGCGGTTTAGCTCATGGATGCTGCACATCAAAATATCATACAGTGGAACCCCGGTTAACGAACGTCCTGGTTAACGACCAAATCGGTTAATGAACTTTTATTTTGCAAAAATTCTGCCTCGGATAACGAACGTAACGGTATTTTGTGTCAAATTTTTGTTGGTGTTAGGCNCATTATATAAAATTTTCTTAAATGCATTTATTTTGTTTTGATTCTTCTATCCCAGATGTCAACTTGTGTCAGTGAACCCAAACTATTAAACTTCATATAAAAATTTTTCTTCCTTTATTGGCAGGTGGAACTATTGCTGTTTTCTTTGTTTGAGAAACATTGACATTGTAATGTATATAAAATGTTTCAGATGTGAAGAATTTAATTCAATAGCTAAATTGTTTTGAAAAAAATTTCTGTAAAGAATATTAAAAAACTTAAATTTAGCTAACCTAAATTATTGAATAAATTATTTCTATTACAACTGTAAACTATAATTATAATTAAATTTTTATAAGTCAATTGAAGACAAACTATACATCATTTTTAAACTCCTAAATAATTCTAGTAAAAAATCAATTTAGTGTTTCATATTTTTGTTTTAAATTTTTTTTTGAAGTTAAGCTTCTGTTTTGTTGTGAAATAAATTTTCTTGAGATTATTTTTTTTTTTAAAAACTAAGAATTGTAGAAGTTTATTCAAAAAACTTTTAATGACTCTGATTCTTGTAGTACATTCCACTACTTTAGTTAGAGAGATTTTTCTAATATTGTTCTTTACACATCAAGCATTTTTAGAGTGTAAAGAACAGTACAGTATTAGGAAAATGTGTCTCTGAATAAAGCAGTGGAATGTACTATTATAGAAGTTTAATTTGCTGAAAAGTTTGAACTTCTCAAATAGTTCAGCAATTATTTACTGAGGCTTTTCACTTTTGATTGGATTTCTGGAAAGAATGGAAAGTTTTTCCATATTTTTTTAAGGTTTAGATTCTATCAAATGATCTAAACTAAACGCTTATAAAAATATGTAATGTATTAATAAATGATTTTTTAATACATTATAAGTCATTTTGGTGTACAAATATGTAAATTCAAATTTTATAAGATTGTAAAATCTAAAACAATATTTTATTCTTGATATATAGTTGTTTCATAATCCAATATAAGTACTTTTGGCCAGTTCAGTTGTTTTATTGACTGCAGAAAATTATAGAACAGTCAAAAGTAATAGATTGTAGTTTATGGAATTAGCAGGTGATGATATCGGTAATAGCATGTGTATGAAGTAAAAGTTGTTACAATAAAAGAAACCCAGACTAGAATATTAGAATTATAATTAAATTGCTTTTGCATAAATGATAGAGAAGTTGAGAGTTTTAATAAGAAATTATTTGAAGTAACAAATTTAAAACCATTTTATTAATAATATATCAGTTTGTATTAATCTCAATGTTAAAATTTCAGTTACATTATTTGTAGGTGTTAATAATTTTGTCTAATGCAATACTTTATTTTGTCTGATCTATATGTATTTATAGACTTGAGATTTAATATAACTTCATATTAGATCTTAATATAATAATTATTAGTAAATGGAAGAACAAGAATGGTTTAGGTTCAAATTAAATTTAATGAAATCACTTTTTCTTATAATTAAGTCTTTCACAAGTTAGAAGTCACATTCAACTAGTGTTAAAGATAACACACTTTTTTACTAGAGCAAGTAATTTTTGGATAAATTAGATTATCTATCTACAAGATAGGATCAATATTATATAACTTTTCTTTCTGTGTAACTTTCAATTACTAAGTTTGTGAATAGTTTGCTTATAAAATTATTTTATGGGAACAATGAAAAAACTGTAGTCTTTTCATAAATGCAATTAAATTTTTTGTTTAAATATTATGTACAATTTTTAATAGATGAACTATCTTCTAATTTTGAATTTGTATTGTGGTGTTACTTTTTATGAAGAAAAATTTAATTCTGAATATTTATATAATAATTACATTATTGTAATATTATAATATAGATCTTGACTTATGTCTTAACTTATAAAATTTTGATACATTATCATCCTGAAATAATTCCTGAAATTTTGCAGTAGAATCATAATTTTATAGTGGCAAAGGAATATTGAAATAAATTTTTTAAACTGGTTTTTCTAACTATAAGAAGTGTTATTGCTTAGGATGTAAAAACAGTATTGAAGTTTTTATCATGTTCTTTATTTCTTTAAATTTAATTGCTTAGAATTCTGCAAACTGTAAATATTCAGGCATGATAGATTGCTAGATATTAAAAGATTGAAGACTACTGATTTAGAGTTAATGAACATTGTTTTTAAAGATGTTAATTTACTTTTAATTTAAATATACATCATATTAATTTTTATTTTTTAAAATACTCTTCNTATTTATATCATTCAGAATTGATAATTTTTGAATTATAATAAACAGAGCATAAAAAGCTGTTACAAATTTGGAAATGCCATCAAAATCAGAATAAAAATATACTTAAAAGCATTATTATGCTTATTGATTCCAGGAAAATATTACTAAAGCATGACATTTTTGTGGCATTGATACTTCTTTAATAATCTTGAATTTCTGAGTTTTTATCTTAGAAGTTTAATGTTATTACTCAGAAAACCTGTTAATCCTACTAAATTCTGATCAATACTAATTTAAAACAATTTGAGTCATAATAAAATTGCATAACCTTTTAATAAATATCATGTACAGTTAACAGAATAATTTGTAATATAATAAATCACTAGAAAACTAATTAATGCTATAAATTCTTTAGTTGATCAATCAGATTATCATCTGAAATGTCACTAAAAATATTTATGGAAAATTCATCCAATATTCAAAAGAATTTATAATAATTATCCTCTTCTTAATATTAAATTCATATTTAAAGTTGTGTTTATCTAATATTCATTTGCAGTTTTAAAGCATAATAACTAAGCTGTAAATATCACTAAATACAAACTAATTGTGTTTGTTCATTAATAAGTTAGAATGTAAATACCATTCTGAAAAATAAATTGAATATTCTTATTGCTTCTGTACTTAAAATATTTGTGAAAGTGATATACGTTACAAAATTTACAAAACATGATTACTTCCAGTAAGTAAACGATATCAGACTTTGCTGTTACCTTTGTTCAGATTTAATATTAGATTCAGAATGAATGTTTTGTTTATTTAGAGATTGGAATGATGACTGTTGAACTAATTTTCTGGTTTGTTTTTTTAAGGAATAAATGTTTTCCTGTAAGTTTAACTAGTAAGCAAGCATGTGTATTAATGTTGAATTATAAATTAAATGTTATTTGGTAAGTGGACATTGAAATTTGACATAAACAAACAGTTTAGCTAGATTAAAATGGGAAGTAAGTTAATGTTAGGAATTAAAATTTAGATTGCATAATTTATTATTTAAAAAAATAATATAAATCAAATGATTATTTACAAATTATTATTCAAATAATATAAATGGATAATTCTTTATAATGAATATAACTTAATTTTATTTACTTTGATAATAGAAAATAATATAAAACATTGATTTATATTTATCCATATAAACATTTTGGTGATTTTTGCTTTCTAAACCACTTCAGACCAAATTAGAATTCATTTTATCATATTGCAATTAAGAACTAAATTTAATTAAATTTACATCAATAAGCTTCTTAAACTGGAGTAAAGTGTAAATTTAAAGCGTTCTAGTCTGTTTCAGCAACAATTTTTTATTTATCAAATATTTTTGGCTAACTTAGTAGCCCTCTTCAAGATCAAACATTCATGTGATAGTTCTTTTATATTTTAATGTTCTTAGAAGTGTTCTAAATATGAATCAATGATAAATAACTAAAAAACATGAGTAAAATGAAACCATAAAGTATAAACAATGACAATAATCCATCACAAATCTGTTGAATACATACAGTAGTAATTGGCATATAGTTTTCATGTAATCTTGGTTTATAACATATTTAGAACATTTTTAAGAACATTAAAATTTAAAAGAATTCTATTACATGAATGTTTGATCCTGAGGATGACTGCTAACTGAGCCAAAATTGTTGCTGGAACAGGCTAGAACTCTTATAAATTAAATTTACATCTGAAAATCAATTTTACTAAAATTTTAAAATAATTTTAAAAACAAACTATGCAGTAACTACATATTTTAAATGAATGCAGACCATTTTAATTTCAATTTGTCGATGATAAGTGATTATCATCAATACTACTGTAATTTGTATCTTATTAATCAATATTTAACCTAGTGCACCGGATTGATCAATTAATTTTTTTTAAAGTAATGAGTTTACTTATTATCTGATTTAAGAGATAACTAAAATCAAATACTTTCAACTGGTTTGATAATCAAAATAATAGACTATCTTTTAAATCTATCAATTTTTTTAATTTAAGAAACATTGTCTAACGAACAGGCCTTTTTTTTTTTTTTATTCTTTCTGAGATTGGCTATAGTAATTGTCAAAAACACTTTTTCTTTTATTAAATAAATGATGAATTTAAAATGTATTCTGCTAATTTTTTGACAATAAACAATTAATAAAAATTGTTACACGCATTTTTACAGGTACTTTTAATAATAGACATCACAAATAACAGAATTTACATGAAAAAACTTACTTGAACAATAACTATAATTTTCTTAAATTGATTGTAAGTTAATTTATTTGTACTGTATAATTAATGTTTTTATAATTTTAAAGGAATTTTTTAAATGCTGTTACAAAATTTTTACCACACCAATCAAGTGTTATGTTAAATTGTCTACATAAAAAGTAATTTTCATTTAAATTCAATAAAAAAGAGAAGCTTAATTTTTTACAAATTAAGATAAATTAAAAATGACACACAGAATGAATCTATTTGCTTCAATTTCTGAAATATTTATTACTCTTTACTTTTATAATCAAGTGTGATGTGATTTGTCTAACCCAAAAAAGTTAGAAGTCATCTTTTATTCAATGACTTATGCCAATTTTGGTTTTGTTAATGTAAGAATATTTTCTGTAGTGCTTTGTATCTTGGATATTTAATTAATGCAATATATTCAAATGTTATTCTAAGCTTTTTATATAGCGCTTTCCTCTTTTATGAATTGATATGAAGGCACTCCTTAATTTATGTAAACTTATGTAAGGTTTAAAGAAAGAAAATTTAGATTGTCACATATAATTTAATCTGTGGTATTTCTGCATACTTTATGCATTCAGTATTTGTATTAAAATTATTTTATCAATTTATTTAAATTTTAAAATAAATATCTTGTTGTTTTTTAAAATATCAAATATATAAGAATAAAAGTACGAGTTGGAATTGTGTATATTCTTAATTAAATGACTTAAAATATATATTTTATTTAATATATATATATTGCTATTATTTATTAAGTTACTTAAAAGTTATTTTTATTGTTTAAGGAAATGATTTGGAAATTTGTCCTTCTCCTAAATCTTGTTGCACGAATCAAATGGTAGAAAGATATATTGAAGCTGCTAAGAAAGATTTTAGAAACATGTTACAAACATCCAGTTCTTATTTAAAAACTTTGATAGCTTCTAGTGCTACAAAATTTCGGGGTAAGTACTAACACATTTTGCATTCTTCTTTTTAAATTAGATCTGTGGAACTTTTTTACGTGGATTATAAAAATACTCTTCAAAATTATTTATAATTAAAGAATAAAACTAAGAACTAGTTACATTTAAATTTGTATGCTTCTGTATTTGCATTTAAATTACTGTGTTTAAATTTAACATTGTTTTGATTTTTTATTTTTGACATTGTAATATATTCAGTTTATTTTACATATATTTTTCAAAAGATTGTTATATTGATTGATCATTTCTAGTATACATCTGTGTCAAAAATTAACATTTTGAATCATTCTGAAAATTTTTCTGTACTTTTCAGTTGACTGTGTCATGTATTCAATCACTTGAATATTGTTGTGTGCTTGATCAATCATTCAGATTAAATTTTTTGCTGATTTACTATTGATAAGTATCAAAAATAATATGTTGGTATTGTTGGTTTATATTCTATTGATTATTTTTTTACAGTCAATTAAATATGACACTTTAATATAGAAATAAGTGATGATAAATTCAAGTATCAGGTTAGTTTTAGATAATTTTCACATTTAAGATTTCAAATAAGTAATCTTGTTTAGGCAGAAACATTGATAAATTAAAATAATGTAAATAAAAGATGTGACTGTTTGATGTGATAAAACTCAAAAAGAGGAATTTATTATTAGTCTACACTCATAAAATATTAAATCTGATATAGTTCAAAACAGATGTGGCAGTAGAGGTTACGGTGAAGTCGTACAGAATATGGCAATATGAATCTATCTAAAAAATAGATTTATAGTTGAAAACATGAATTACATTTATCTAATTATTTGCTTTACCGGTTTCTCATCATCTATCTTAATTTGTTTTTAATCTTGAACTTAAGTGTAAATAAAAATTGAGGATTTTATTAAAAATGCTAAATTTGAGATCTGATCATTATTATTATTAATACTAGAAAATATCCCAAACAAAATTTTTTTACCTTAGGTTTTTATATGAAGATTCTTTTATTGATGATTGTGTTAATTTATTATTAAAAAAATACATTTTTTTTCTATATTAAATATTTTATCAGTTAGAAAAGCTCATTTTGCAATTTTATCAGAAGAAATAAATTGATAGGATTAAATACAATGTTAATGTTTGCATTTACTTTAAAAGATTTTTTTTTTAGCTCTTGGAGTTGTTATACCAGAGTGTATTGAATGAAACAAATATAATAAAACTATAAGATTTATTGTAATATATGCATCTTAATTCAGTATCATTAAAAGATTGCAGATATTTACTTTCTATAATTTTATATATCCAGTTTTAAATTTATTTTTGATTTTCAACAAAACATTAAATTGTAGCATCCATTTAATATGCAAGTAGCCATATAAACAAAAGTTAAGTCCATAGGTTTTAGAGCAATTCATTTTTAAGAATAACATTTTTGTGGCACATACTATATCTTCACAATTACAAATTTACTGCAATAAAATTTTAATTCTTTTTATTAACAAGGAAAATGAAATTAAAATATAAAATGTTTTGTATCTAATATTAATTGGTACAAGGCAATTTCCTTTGTTCAATCATGACTATTGGTGATAAATTATTTATACAAAAATTATGTCATTTGAAATCTACTTTTAAACTATGAATTCTTTAAGGTTACTGTTTATTTGATTTGGTTTTCTTAATCCCCTTTTTTTTATCACTGAAGATTGTTTTGTTAGTGACTGTATTTGTCATGTGTTTTAAATGTCTTTATTAACTTCTTGCTAATTTATTTTTAATGTTTTGCAGATAAGGGATTATAAACTTATCATATAAATAATTCAAAAAATTTTTATTTTCGTTTTATATTTATAAAATATTTTTTTTACATTTATTAGTAAAGTTGTTTGCAACAGTATTTCATTTAAATTTTNTCGGTGTGTGTATTCGCTTGTGCGGCACATAAATTCTCGTGCGCGGCAACAATTTCAGCAACCGCAGAACTTAGAGGGAACATTGATTATAATATCCAAGATAATTTTTTTAATCAGAAGAAAGTTTACTGTTTGTTCTTATCAAAGGCGTTAAAATATTATGGATTCTACAACAATGCAAGAGAATAAAGAAGTAAATTTTTATGATTATTTTATCTTTTGGTAATCTCTTGCCTTTATTTAGTTAAGTTACATTTTATATTACAAAACAAAATAAAATTTTAAATTTTTTTAGAAAATGATTTATAAAGTTTTATCAAAAATATGCTTTCAGATAACACATATTTTATAAAAAATTTAATTATTATTGAAGTACAGTGATACCCCGAACTTACGCGATAGGTGGGACCAAGCGATAACTGCATAAGTCGAATTCGCGTAAGTCGGGATATAATTTTGCAATTTGTGTAAAATTCAAGTTGGACATTTCAAGCTAATCATTTTGTGTCAATACTAAGTCAATTTGTGTAAAATTCAAGCTAATAAATGTTCTCGTTAATCTTATCTCGTCTTTTGATTCGTTCACAGTTACAAGAAATCACCACATAGTCTCTCAAGTCTCCGTAGATATAACAAACACAGAAATCAATAACACAAAATAAATTGTAGCTATGTGCCGATTCCGTGCGACACGTCCAAACATGTAAGTTGAACAATAGTGTGGGTGGAGTGAGTAATCGAGAGTTGCGTGGCGCTCAAACAAAAGATGAATCGATGAGATTTGAAAATCACATAACTCCGGGTTCGCATAAATCTGGGTAGCGTAAGTCGAGGTATTACTGTATTAAGGATTTTTAGTATCTGTGAATATATAAATTAACCATATTTGTATTTATATACATTGGTTCTAATAATTATTATAAATATTAATATTGTCTGAAGGAGATTTTTTGTTACAAAAAAAATTGAAAACTTTCATATTAATATTTAATTCATTTTTATATAATATATCAGAAAATTAATTAGGAGTATTTATCACAGCAACAAAGTGATTTTAAGTAAAGGCCCAATTCAATTTGGAGGAAAAACCATTAGTAATCCCCAAATGGAAAAGACAAGATGTTAGAAAATTTGAATATTTTATTAATATTTATCTTGTCAGATTTCTCATTAAGTACTCTGTTATTTGTGTTTTATAGTGAAGAAATAGTTTTTTAAAAAAATCTAAATGAATGTAAATAATTGAAATTTACTGAAAAATTGCTAGTTATTTTTAGAAAAGCATATAACATTTTTTGAAAATGTAAAGTTGCTAAACATGAAGAATTAATATAATTCATAATGTCAGACAGATATAAAGTATCACTTACTAGAAAATTTTGTTTTATGTTAGCTTCATGTGATATTTCCTCTTAATTTAAGTTTTTTGCCATCATTTTTCAGTTTCTTTTTATAATTATATGTTAATTAACTTTTGACATGATCATGATTAGATCAGTCAGTTATAAAATGACTAGTATTTGTAATGTTTTTATGTATTAGTATAAGTTTTCATAAATTCATATCTTTCTATTATTAATATAATTTAATTGGAATATTTGTTTTAGAATTTTAACATATCAGTGTTGCCTGTTAATTAGTGAAATTCTCCTGTAGAAAAAACTTCTAATTTATTTTTGTTTGAAATGTATTTTTATTGCTATGTAAAATTAAATACATAATAATTCATACTTTTACATTATATATAATTTATTATAATAATGGTTGTATACTAGTCATTTTTGTAGTTTTTGCTATTTTTCTAGATTCTTTTATAAATGTTTGTAGGTGGTACAGTCATTTAAAAAAATCACAAGTCTTTTCAATTATATACACCCACTTAGAGCAGTATACAGTAAATATGTTCCATTTTAGAACAGTGTATGTCTTAAAATAATTTTAAAGCAAAGCTGCTGCTTCTATATACAGTATATATAAATCTTTTGTGATGGTTTATTTTTAATAAACTGCCACAATTATATAAATTGCTTTAAATAGTGTATGATCACTTTATTCTGTTTATACAGTATTTTTGATTTTTGTCTACATTTTACTTTAAATAAATAAAAATGTTTGTTTAATATTTAAATATAATTTTCTTATTAAAAAAATGGTTTCTAAAAATAACTGAATTTATAATTTAAAAAAGCACACTTCTTTACTAAGAAGTGAATTTTTCTGTATTGAATTAGGTTAATTTTAAACATATGTATCAATAACTGTCCTATTTTAACTGGCAAACTTGTTTAGTTTGTATCAAAGATTTTATAAAGTACATTCTCTGCTATATTTTTTTAATAGATATAAATATTCTCAGATGTAAAATATGATTTGTGTATAATTTTTTTAAATGTATGAATAAATATATTTAGGTTCATGTATAAACTTAGATAACAAAACTGATATTAAATCTATAACTGTGATTTTAAAAATATGAGAGAAGAAAAATTGAAATAAATTTATGCATAATTAGTTAAATACTTTGATAAAAATACTTACTATATATGATTGTTAAATTTTCAAAGTTTTTAATTTGTGTATTTGTCACTCAAAACTAAAAAGTAAATGTACATTTTAAACTTAGAATATAACAAAGAACACCAAACTTTACAATTAAGGTTTGAAAGTATAATACTTAAATGTTAATACACTTGAATTAAGTTAAATAGACAAAAAATAAAATTATATTTATAAGTGCTTTTGATGAAAATATATATCTATCCTCTTTGCATTAAGAACAAATGGAAAAAAGAATAACAGATTTTTAGAATAGTTAAATATTTACAAGTATTTGTGTATATACTTTTATTTATTTATTTATTTATTTTGTATCAATATCAAACAGTTGTAATATTTTCACANTTTACAAAAAAATGGATACTGTTGCCAGAGAACCAGTTGTTAAACTTTATTCTGATCTTCTTTCATATATAAATGGTCGTAAAATAAATCTTGAAGAACGTATCTGGTCATTTTTTGATTCACTCTTTCCTCTTGTTTATCATCATAGTATAAATCCTAAGTTAAAAGATTTCAGTGATGATTATAAAGAATGCCTACGTCAAACTCAACAAGAGATTAAACCTTTTGGTGATATTGCAAGGAAAGTCACAGAGCAATTAACAAGATCTTTTGAAGCAGCTCATTTATTTTTAGAAGCAATGAATCTGGGTGTTGAGGTAGCAAACAGTACAGAACATTTGGAAATAAATTCAGAATGTAGTAAAAGTTTGTTCCGTTTGACATATTGTGCTCACTGTCATTCTTTAGTAGATGCTAAACCTTGCAGTGGTTTCTGCCTCAATGTTATTCGAGGCTGTTTAGCAGGAGTAGCAGAACTAGATCAGCCATGGAACGGATACATCATAGCACTGGAACGACTAACTTCAGGCATGGTGGGTTCCTATAACATTGAAGAAACTCTCAGTACTTTAGATACAAAAATATCTGAAGCTATTATGTATGCAATGGAAAATGGACCAGAATTATCAAAAAAAGTGAGTGAAAATATTCTAGAATAATTAATATGTAATAAATGCAGAAAAATGTGTCTAAAATGGACCTTTTCATAGAACAAACCTATATAAACACAATAAATATAGGAACAGAATGATTTGCCATTTAAAATACTCAAAAACCTTAGAATAAAGTTATATTATATTGCATTAAAAGGTTTTTGAGTGAGTATTTTAAAAAACTGCAGTTTAGAAAGGAGTAAACATTAATAAAATACTATTATATGCCAGAAAGATAACATGGAACATGAAAACTTTGGCGATCAATTGCACTACATAAACAAGTAAAGCAGAATTTTTCAGTATAACAACAACTAAATTCTATATCTTAATTAACGTTACAACTTTCAGATCTTGGTGATCCAAATCAAACTATGATGACCATCAGTTAAGTCAGTCTTACCATTTAAGTTTGTATTTTCATTGTCTGGAAAGTAGCTGTAACAATACAATACTGTTTCTTCCCACCTATCTAGAAGGATTAACTCATTTGCATGCAGGAACAAATATTTAAATATTGCTTTTGAGGAAAAATGTGCTAAAAATCTAAAAAAGGAAATAATACTTTGAATTAATTTTATTTTCAGTGATTTATCAGTTTTTGTAAGTAAGTTACCAAATAGTTACAATAAAATGGTTTCCATCTCTTCATATTAACTAAACAAAAGAAGCAATTGATTCCATCTGGTAAAATTTTTAGGTCTAACTTAAGTTCAGTACTGGTTGATGTAAGGGATAATAAACAGTTTTGTATTGTACACAGAAATAATCAAGTTTCAAGAGTATTTTTAAAATAAAACTTGAAGTATTTTATGTTAATTCATTAATTATTAAGTTAATGTTAACTATTATTAAGCACTTAATAACATAATAGTTAATGAATTGGCTAATCAGTTAATGGTAGTCTTTGGGAATAGGATAGTTAAAATATCTGTTTACTGGATTTTTTTGCACAGACTTTTTCCTCTGCATCATTCACACATCTTGGTGTTTCAACATGTCTTTGAAACATAACACTTATATTGGAGAAGCAGTAGTTTTAATTGAGTTGTATGTAACATTTTTTTCAATTTTTCTCTCCCTGGATTAATAAAAATATAATTGTCTATAAAATGAAAATCTGCCAAAATAAGATTATGGCTGGCATTATTGCATTCCATTTTAGACAGATTTTTACTTATTTTATTATTATATATTGTAATTAAATGTAACATTATATTCAAAATATGTTAATACATATTGTCTTAATAATCCAAATACTATTTTTTTTTAAATCTAAATATTTTATTAGTGATTTTTATTGTAATTTAAAAATCCAAACAAAAATTCAATTAATGTTTTAGAAATTTAATCATAATAAACTTTATAAAAATAAACTATGAAATAATGTAATCTGCTGAAAATAATTTGATTTTTATGTAGGTAAAAGCGACATGTGGTCATCCACGTCGAGCAACTAGAGAAGTCATAAGTGAATCAGTACTTGAAAGTCCAAAGAAAATAGTTGCAATAAGATCGACTGACACAAGTCTTTATATGAAAATACAGACATTTGTTCATAAATTAACTGAAACAAAAGGATATCATAATAATTTAGCAGATGCAATGTGTAATTATGATACTATGGTTGGGAAAAGTGGTGATACATGCTGGAATGGCAATAGTCTTGGAGAGTAAGTTATTTAGTTATATTTTTAGATTATATTATTACTTATATTAATATAGTTTGAATTTATAATTTTCCATTTTTAGATTTTTATGCATTTATAATGACTATTTTTAAATATATATATAACATAATATCATGCATCATTAATTGCTTACTAAAATAAATATTTAGCATAAATATTCAGTGGCATTACTTCTAAATCAAAAACAAATTTTTCAATAAAAGAAAAACTTAAACTTACATTGGTCAGTTAATTTAAGTTCAGTTTATTTTTAAAATGGATAAAATGTAAGTTGTTTTTTTTCCTTTTTAATTCAGTCTGGGAATATTTAAGTAATTCATCTACAGAAAATTAGCACCTATCAGTAGATTGAAGATAGGGTTGGGTGGTATTCTCCTGTTACATCATTCATTTTTTAACATTGCGTAATATGTTATCTGCCAAACCCATTTTCTAGAAATCTTTTCAAGAGTTCATTAGTTACACGGTTATTTTACACCTTTGGGAACCAGTTTTTTTAAACTACTTTTCCCTACTTACATATTTTTATGCATATTTATTCTAATTAAAATTGATATATTCGAAAGATTATTTGTGCTAATGAGTTAAATAGGTTGAAATTTATTTTTACTAAATAAAAAATAATTTAGATCTTAATTGTGATGACACTTAGCAATTGAGAGCAAGTATGAATTTAGTTAATATAATAATAAAAAAATTATAAATTCTTATAGAGACATTTTAAATTTAAGTGTCAAATCTTTATTAAAAATTACATAAATAATTAAACAGTTTTTCAGATTTTATTAATGCAATAGTAAAATATATCATTTTAGATATTCAAAGACTATTGCTGGAATTGGCATATTTGCCCAGAAGCATAATCCAGAGATCAAATTTTCATCAGCACAAGATGTAGTATTATCTACTTTAATAGATAAATTAAACCATATTAAACAGGTATTTTTTGCAATATAAATTTATATTATTATTTATTTGTATGTAATTTTAATTCCTTAATTTTAGAAGTTTACATACATAGCATAAAAGTGTGGTTGTGAATAGATAATTTTGTTATTAGTTGAGAATTTTCAAGATAAGTATTTACTAGTTCACAGAATAAAATATACATTGCAGAACATATTTTTTTTTCATTACAATAGAAAATATATATAATTAAAAACTATTAAAATAATCTATTTTAAAGCCTTCAGATTTACATTGAAAGTCTTGGCAAAAGCTTTTGATGAATTTAATTATAGTTAGAAGACAAATGATTTTTAAAACAGTCTTTTTACAAAATGAAATGTGGGCTGAAAAAGATTAATTGGAATCAATTTGCAACAAAAACAATTTTAAATATTTTGAACCTGTTCAGTCTTTCATATTAAAATCATTTAAATTTATTTTTGAAATTAAGTTATATTATGAAAGCTTATAAAATTAAAATTTTTTAGATAAATTGTAAATAATTTCATGTTAATCTGCAAGATCATTTTAAAATGATAATTTTAATATAATCCTTCTGTAAAATAGTTCAATTGTGTTTATTAAAAATGTTTGTATTGCATAAATAAAAATTAATTTTATATAATATAATTATTAAAACAAGATTTATTTATTTTTTTCTGTAATTTGACAATTATATAAACTTGCACAGAACTTGTTCAGTTTTTATTTCATTGTAAAATTTTTGAATTATTCCAGTTTACCTCTGTCTTTTACTCTCAGATTTCTGTGTATGTGCTGTCTACTAGGATCTTGTTTATTAATAGGACTTACTATACTGATGTAGTTTCTGATTAGGAAATAGGGGAGATCTTAGTCAAAAATCAAGTGAAAAGTCAAAAACTAAGATCTCCTCTATTTGCTGATCAGAAACTATACCAGTATAATAAGTCCTATTAATAAACAAGGTCCTAGTAGACAGCACATACACAGAAATCTATTCTAGTTCAGTTCATAATCAACTGATGATAAACTGGAATTGCTTGAAATAAAAAATGTCTAATGAAATAAAAACTGATTGTGTAAGTTATCCTACAATTTAATGACTAAAACTAGAAAAAAAAAACACTAAATGATTTACAACTTTAATAATTAATAATTTAGTTTACACAAATCAATCTCTACTTATACTAGTTATACTTTAATTGTAATACATTGTTATTATATTAGATAGGCGATTAATTTCCATCAAAATGTAAAAAGTAATAAACTAAAATCTTCTTAAAAGCAATTTTGTATATTTACATTAATCAGAAGTAATATGTAATGATTAAAGTACATAAATAAATAACGTTGCAAAGTTCATTTGAAGTATCAAAACAATTTTTTAAGATAATGGAGACAAATTGTTTATCTTAATGCATTGCAAAGTACATGTCATAATTTTTTATTGTGATACGGAACTCTTTGATATTGCTATCTATAAGAATATTTATATATAAATTAATTTTGAATGTGGATCTTGTTTATAAAATATATTAATCATTTCTTTGTTACACTTGTCATCATCTAACATTTAATTTACTACTTACAGTTGTTGAACAGCAAAATGACTTCTTTACCTCAATCAGATTCTTACACAATGGAAGGAAGTGGTAGTGGGAGATTATGGGGAAATAACATTGGAGACGACGAAGACTACCATGACGGCTCTGGTAGTGGAGATTATGAAGGTTGGTTTATTTATTTATTTATTTTTTTTCTGAAAGCATTAACTTTTGTGATTGACTTGTATTATTATTATGGTTAATTTTATCTAACTCAAATGCTAAATTAATTTTTTAACTTAAACTTTATCATTGACAGGATTGTAAGTATAAAATTGTTAATATTTTCTGCAACACTTTATGAAATTTTTAAAATATGTTTTTGTAAAGAATTTTTTTTAACAATAAAAAAAGCTAACCACCTTCCTTTTCTAGATGCACGCGAAAGTGACTTTGATTTTAATGGTGGGAATACCGACAAAGACAGTCGAAAAGATCAAGAGAGGAAAATGGAGCATGGTAAAAGTCATACTGGTGATGGTGGCGGAGCGTCGTCTTACTTTAATTTGTCCAGTGTGATGATGATACTCTTGATTGAATGTATTCTCCTTAAGTATGCAGCACCTCATTGACGTAAAGCCAATTTATAAAGCCATATAGGAGAGCTCAATTCCTACACTGATTGTACTGTTATTGTTTTGTAATGGTGCCAGGGTCCTTGACCATTTCTACAAAGAGCAACTGCTCTTCCTTTTGGCAGTTACAAATACTATAATAATTATTCTGCTAATACTACATTACTATTCAAATGCTTGTGTGGAATTTAGATGGGGAAATGTTGGCTTCGGAAGATATGCCAGAAGGAAAGGTAACAGTCATTTACAGGATTAGCAATTCATTTGTCACTCAATAGCAGAAAAAAGAAAAATAGATCTGCATTGTGTTATTTTCAAAAACAAAAAAAGGGGAAAAACTTTCGCAAGCAATATGTGTCCTGTTGCCATCATAATAGTGCTGAATGTTTGGTGGAAGATTCAAGTCACATATTTTATTTCTCTAACTAAATTGTTTATTTGTAACAAACATAGCAAATATTTTTTATTCTTTTGTCAATTTTTATCAATCCTTAGATGCAGGGTGACCAGATACCTATTTTCTAAAAATTATATACAAGCACTTAATTACATATTATGCATGTTATATTTCTAATGAGATTGTTTTAAATACTCATTTATTTGTATGATCATTAACCATTTAGATTATTTCATGTTTCAATTATACATGTAAAACTATCCAAATTTTTTAATGACCAAAAACTTTAATATTTTGATGTAAATTTGTATTTTCTATTAATTTATTATGTAATCACAACAAAAACATACACACACATTTCTAGTGTTTTCAGTAAAATTTAACATAACATTTATCTTAAAGATGATTTTGAATTTCCATCTGTTCTGACCTCATTCCATTTATTCTGTGATATAAATTTTTTTTGTTTTAAATCTTAAGACTTTCTTTTCAATTATACATTTGATGTATTTATGGAAGGTTATTACACAGAATAAAACAATAGAAATTTAATTTTATTATTTGTTAAATCGGCGCCGACTTTTTGTGTTTAACTTAATAATGTGTTTGCAAAATTGTTCCGAAACATTGTAAATAAAAGGCATTTAATTGCTTTTTTTAACAAATTTAAAATATTTTTTTTTATAAAACTGTAAAAAAAGAATGTAAATACATTTAATTGCAGTAAGATCATTTCACCAAATTTGACATGAATTATCAAAAAACAAAGGAAAAATGGGGTTCTGGTCACTCTACTTCTAATAAGATAAACTGTGATTTGAGTGTTTTTAAATTTAAACCTCTTAAATTATGGTGGAACCTTGATTATAACATAAATGCCGTTAGTTTGATGACTGCCGACACTTCAAATATAATTTTTTCCGAAAATAAATTTTCTCACTCGTTACCCATTAGCAACAACAAACGTTATATCATTTGGACAATTTATTTTTAAATTAACTGACATCCGAGGATTGAACTCCTCATTAAACTGGATAATCAGGGTTCTATTATATTTTCAATCAGTTGTCCACATTATCACTAAATGTCTTTGGCCACATTAACGATTAAAAAAAAGTAATGCCATTGTGTGATATCGTTGCATTTTCGATGAGTTAAATCCAAAATAGTCGTCTTCTATTTACTTTATCATTTGAGAAAAATGATTTAACATTTTTTTAATCTCTAAATTTAAATTTTATATATACCTTATATATAACTTTTTAAAATTATACATAATTTGGATATTTGTTTACTAATTAGATAAATTTTATTATTATATTAGCTATGGAATCACTATTTTTTTCCTTGAGAGTATACTTTCTAATCAAGGCAAAAAAAATTTTTTTTATCATGTATTTGCTTGTTAAACTCTCAAAAAAAAGGGCATAAAAATTCTTTCATTTGTTAATTTATGCATTCTTCTTAGTTTTTTAATTATTTAACAATATATATATACATACAACTTATGTGGTAACTAATTGTGATAGCTGGATATGCATGTAGACTGCGAGGCATTTGTCATACATTTAATGTATGAGGCAAGCACAAGTTGGTATTAACAAAATAAAAAAAAATCCTCTTCCCTTTCCTCCCATTTATAAAAATGTGATAGCTGTATAAAATGTGGAGAAAATAACAAAATAGCACTTAGAGTTGTTTACGTTACTTGGAATTAAAAAAATGATACCGCTATAGTTATGCATTAACCCATAAATATGAATTTTTAGAAGGCTCAAACTGTCCCAACTTCACAATGATTTTGAGGTGTAACGTTCCATTTACCGTTAGAATACTGTTTATATTCATTTCTATGGGATGTTAACGATCTTTCTGCAATATAACAAATTCCTGCAAGTCTGACTTCCAGCTAACTCTTCCAATAGAATGTCAAGTGCCATAAGGTATTCCTAGTTAGGTTTTGCAAGATTTTTTTCCTTTACCGAAGCTATTTATTTACAATGCAGAGGAAATTTTGTTTGATTTTATTGCTAGAATTTAATATTGTTTTTGTTCATTGTTTGTATTCTAATGTTACTTTAAAGGAAAAAGATTTCAAGTTCTGAGAATAAAGCCCAAGAGCTTCTTGATTTTTCCAATTTTTTTTTTCTGTATAATTGTTGATAATGTAACTGTATGTAAAGATGTACATAATATACAGTTGACAATGATAAACTTTATCTTTTAAAATTAAACACTTTTTTAGATTAAAAATAACATATTAAACAAAACTCAAATATTCTCTTTTTGTTTTAATATTTTTGTTTCCTATTTTCTTGTACAGTTTGTACATTATATGCAAGAAAGATACTAACGTAGTTCTGAATTAAATTTTCTTCAAACTGTGATTTTCAATGCAATCGAGTACATAATTCGACAAGGTGTACATGTTTTTCAAAATTGATATTTTATATATTTTGTCTGATAAAGAAGAAAAAATGAATACGTATTAAATAGTATTAGTTAAATGTTTTTTTCTTTTTGCTTTTCTGCCATTTCTTGCTCTCACGATTAATTTAGGCTTTGAAGTTTCTAACGACAATTCCCGATCTAACGAACAGACTGTGATCTTCCGTTTAGATTTGTTAGCATTAATTGTCGGTAGTGCACCAAATAATATGTGGCAGTCAACTCTTGATTATCTTGACATAGAAGCACGTTCTCTTTTCCTATCTCCAATCGTTAAGCTACAATTCCAAAGGTATTTTCTCGTCTTACTTGCGTAAATTGTATTTCCATTATCTTAAGTAATGGAGAGTTGACTGTGTAGCACGTTAAATCAGAAAATGTTTTTTTTCCCTGAGTTGTGTTAATGGTTCTCGTAAACGTTCGACGATATTCCTAAATAGTAAATTTAGATCTAGTTTTTATTTCATAAATTCCAAATTTATTAATAGTCTAATTAAAAATGTAAAATCTAAATTCTATTTTTGTGAATGGGGAAAAAAAATAATAATAATTTTAGCATTTAAAATTAACTCGCTCTCACCAGGAAAATTAACGTATCTAATTCGGATTGCAACAGTTGCTCACAATTATTTTTTCTGTAATTCGTAATTAAGAGTGCAGTTTCTGGTAGAGGTTATCTTTAGTATTTCGGTGTAATAGTTATTAATCTAAGGCAGCAGTTGTCACGCAGAACATATCATGACTCATTACTTGTTTTCTTTTTGTTTCCATATTCGTCCTATGAACCAAATATGCTGTGTGTATTCACGTATATGGTATTAGACTGACAACTAATAGTCTTTTATTCTTTCTGCTAATTTGGGTTATAAAGTTTTTAATTATTAAAAAAAAAAAAAAAAATGAGCTAGAGATTCCATTTTAAAAAAAATTTCTGCACAAATCTTAACTGATAATAGTTGATCAATTATATTAAAGAAATTTAAATATGTTTGTATATTATAGCTTATATATATGTGTATAGCCTATATATGCAATAGTGGCATTCTCTCTACCATCAAAATTTTCAGATTAATCAAATAGTTTTTTAACCATTTTATCTGTTTACTTAAGTCTTTATTTGCAATATTATTGTTCAGAATAAAAAAAAAAAAATACCTAACTATAGTCAGAATCTAGATGTTACTTTGTCATTTGGTGTATTTACAATTCAAACAAGAAATAAATGGCTTTTGTATAAAGGCTGGTGTTTTTAATGAATATTTTTCTAATGCATTGCAAAAGTTAGACAGGGACAGTTCAGTGGTGGTGCATTTTTTAACTTTCACAAGGAAGATGCTGAAGGTCTCTGAAGTGGGTTCGTAAAAACCGAAGCATTAAATAACGATCACGGAAGCCATCATCAGTAGAAGAAAACCAAAATAATTTCAGCTCTGTGTTACACATTTAATTTTGCAAGTTAAATGATGTAGATGAGTATTTAATGACAATGCTTATTGATTATGTAAAATTAAAACATTTGTTCTTTTGGATAATTACATGTAGTTTAATCATATTTAAAAGCTTTGGTAGTGTTTTTTAATGGTAATTTATTTAAATAATGTCTGTAAGATTTATTCTGCTTTAATCGTTTTTTTATTGTCTTAACAAATGCAATTACTAAAAAATATTTGGAATATCACATTCCATTTCTTGACAAGTTAAAAGATCTTTTAAAGCTTTGACACATCTTAATCAAATTAAAATTTCTAATTCAGTACAGATGTTAATAGGATGTGTACAAATCAACAAAACAATGTGAAAGTAATGCATTAACCTAAATTATTACCAGATGGTTCTATTACATTTCTTAAACAGGTCAAGTTTAGTATCCTATGTATGTTTTTATTATTATTTTTTAAACAGATAAACCAGTACACATTTTAACATCATATTTTATTTGATAATACAATATATACAGTACAAAATCTAAGTTTTTTTTAAACTTATCCTTGTAAACTTGGAACAATTTCTACGAGAATAATACACAAACGTGAAGACATAGCAAAGTATAAAAGACTATATAGTGAACGATGCTTTGGTATTCAATATGAACATTCATGTGTATACAAATCTATTGCTTTCAAAAAAGCCATACGAGAGCATTTGTCGTCGGACAAATTACACAAATTACGTACACTGTGGTGCGAGACGTCTCGAAATACCGTGTAACTTTCCTATTTTAGATCTCGATTATCAAAAACGTGCGTACAAAACAACTTTGACTCGAGCGAATAACTTTTTAGTCGGATACACATTAATAAGCTATCTACATTATAAAACATTTTGTGCAGTTGAAAAATATGAATAAACCTACAATTTGTATGCTCTACATTATGCAGACGGAGTAAAATTTTAAAAAATAATGCCCAATTTACATTTGCCGCATTCATACAATTTTGCAATTTTTCTTTGGAGATTTTTTTTTATTTCTGCTTGATGGCAAATTAAATGTCAGACAATGGCACACTCAGTTTGTAAATGTCTTAAATGAAAAACAATAAAAAAAAAAAATACCTGAGTAATTTCAATGCTAACAATTGTTAATAGAGAGATCAAATCACAACCTGGTAATTTTATAAAAAGCAACCATGTGTTAAATGTTTAAATTAGCATAAATGAAGCAGAAGACGGGCTTCTCTGAACCAGTAATGTTAATGCAAAAAAACAAAAAAAAAATTAACCCTCAACTTCAATGACAAATATATACTCCATGACTCATTCAGCTTAGAAATGCCAATGACTTACACTACATACTCATCATACTTGTTTAACTGGTTGTTGTATTTGGTAAAACTAATGAAATATTTTTCAAGACCAGTTTCTACAAATATAGTAAAACAATGCATTTCTTTATTTGAAACAGGTATAAATTTTTTTTTTTACTTATTAGATATCAAACTTTTGCATTGTAAGGCTGCTTAAAATTTACTTCCAGTGTAAAATAGAGGATCAAAAAATGTTTTTTAATTAAATTCTTGCACAAGATAAATTTGCAATAAATTTTGGTTGATCTCAATTATGCAACAATGCAAAATAACCAGAATTCTCTTCCGTTAAGAATAATCTTAGTCATTTGTCAGATTTTTAAAATTTTTGTTTTGAAAAAAGTTATATTTTGCATTCAGTAATTTGGTCTCAAATTCTCCAATTTAAATATATTTGACTTTTTCACAAATAAGTAAGGTATAAGTCATTCAAAAAAAAAATTGTCTTGTAAACAGATAAAAATGCAAATATTGCATAGTTTAAAAAAGATGTGACAAACAATGAACGGTTTGTATAAAATTTCTAACACGACAAATGTGAATTTTATATTATATAAATTTGAGTAAACGAGAATGCCTCGAACGTTGGTAGAAAAAATATATCTAAAATCAAGTTGATAAAGTAAATATTCTATACGATATGCCTGTAAGAAGCTTACGGTAAGGGAAATTTGATACGGAAGTTAAGTACTAGGGTTTAGGTTTACACACACTTACTATGAACGACAAGTATATTTGGCACAATTTTTGGATAAAGCTCTTGTCATTTAAAACTATTGAAATCAAATATAAAATTTATTCTTCACTCAATCCTTCTATGTAGAATTTATTTAACAGTGCTGAATCATTTCAGTATACAAATCTATCTTATTTTTTCTTTTGATAAATTTAATTGCTACCGTTATTGACTTTTAGTTTGAATTAATGAAAGTGTAGTATATGCATATTTATATAATTTCAGATGTTCTCTTTTCGTGTTTCTCCCACAATAATTAATAACTTTCTTTTTTTTTTTTAATTTGAACAGATACACATTAAATGAAAAAACAATACATTCATTTTTCCATATTTAAATATAGTCTTCATCTACGAGCAATTCTTATCCAATTTAATGATATGGATTGTTTATTAATTCGTGAATGTTACAAAAATATTCAATGTGGGATTATAGCATTTTGAATTAATGCTGTATACTTATCACAATCAGGAAGTGACTATGTAACTTAACACTATGAACAAATTTTTTTCTTAGAAAAACAGAGGTTTATCAATGAAATAAGATATTCCTGAGCATTTGGAATTAAGTAATTAACTTACTTTTTCCAATCTAAAGTTAGCTTTGTTAGAAGAGATCAAGTTAGAACTTAACCAGCAAATTTAAGCATCATGAATTTTAGTACAGCTACATTTAAGTGTAACTTATATCTTAAAATGAATTAACAACATTAACAATTCAGTCACTTTCAAACTACATTCCTCTGTGAGCATCTTATAAAGACTGTAAAATATCGTATCATTATAAAATTAACTATTCAAATCACAAATTCTTTAATATTAATGAAATAGCAAGTAGTCGGATACCTAACACTGATTATAAAAATTTTATTTATAACAACTATTTATAAATAATGAACTATAGAACAATTATAAAATCATATCATTCGACACATTCATTCAGCAGTTTAATATAGAAATATCCAAAATGGACAAAGTAAATATGCATATATTTTAAATTGTTTATGAACTGGAAGGAGTTTTAAAGTATTGAGTTATAGCCTCCTCGGATGTGAAAAGCCACACCATTTTTATTAATTTAGATGAATTAGTAGTACCATTTTTCATCAAAGCATTTCTAACAACACAGTTTTAAAATTGTTTTATAACATTATTGGGAAAATATGCTGGTTTTAAATGTTAGATTTTATTATTATAATTATGGGCATTAGAGATCATAATTATATTTTCATATTATCTGTTTTTAATAGTCTTTTATATGCAATTCGAAAATTTTACTTCATAATGCTGAAAATATTTACAATTTTTAGATTTATTAAATCATTCAAAATGGTTTCTGCAAGCCACAAACTAGCATTGTTTCTTTTTGGCTTAACTTTCAATCACTGTCTCCATACAATTCATCCTTTTAAAATATCAATCTCCATTGCTTATTTCTTTTATCATATTTATAGAAAGAAATGAAATGTATGGATATATTGATCAATTTCCCAATTAAAATACAGCAAGTCCTTGCTTAACATTGCAAATATACTTGTATGTTTCCTTGTCAATCATTAAAATTGATTCTATGAGGTGGAAAATAAATGCTGGAGATTGCAAACACATTTCAATTAGAATAATGTTAATGTTGTCGAAACCGTGTTGTATTTGCTTATTGTGTACAGGCACAATGAAGTGACGTTTTTTTCAACACTGGGCTAGTTGAATCTTTTTCAACACTGGGCTAGTTGAATCTTTTTCAACACTGGGCTAGTTTTTACATAGGAGAAACAAAAAGAACATTAAAAACACGTGTTAAAGAACACATATCCGATTTAAAATATAGTCGTCTGAACTCCGCTTTTTATGATCATTGTGTAATCAATAATTGTAGTATAAACCAATCTAATATACAAATTTTACATAAAGAAAAACGGATTTATGACAGAAAATTTAAAGAAAGTGTGGAAATATTACGAAACAAAAACCAAGGCTGTATAAATAAAAACTTAAGTGTTAAAATTCATGAAAATTGGTTAAAAATATTATAATGAAATGTACTAGATTAATACAATTTATAATAATAGAATGGTAAAAAAGAATTATTTAATGAAACAATGTTCTGTATTAACGTCATATGTAAATTAGATAATAAGAAAATATGCAGAGTAAACTTTAAGAGAAATAGTGATTTATTGTATAAAAAAATTAAAAATTTTTTTGTAATTTCCTTAGGGATTTTCAAATGTTTGTCGATTAATTTGTTAACTAGTATAACTTACGGCACATAGTGCTATATGCAAATTGTCGGATCAGTCGACGAGGTGGCAAAAAAAGACTTTTGAAATTTGTAAGTTTTAGTTTTTTAAAATCTGCAGAGTTTATCTTGTTTATGTGATAAAATGTAGAAAAGGTTTTGTTTTTAACCTGTATAGTTAAAATTGTGATAAAAAATTGATATTGAAAATGTTAAAAAAACCTAAGTGTAGTCTGATTTCTACTGTATGTGCAGTGTCCATGCTGAAATGAGGTATGGTTTACAAAGAATTTATGTGAGTTTTTTGGTTTTATTTGTGTCCTGTTAAATATTTTTATATATATTTAGTTAGCTGAAGAGGGGCTGATGCCCGAAACGTTGATGTATGGAAAAAACGTTCTAACTAAATAAAAGATTCAACTAGCCCAGTGTTGAAAAAAACGTCACTTCATTGTGCCTGTACACAATAGAATAATGTTAACCAAATTATATCTTATTTATATTATTAAGCCTGTGGTAAAATTGGTTTTGCCTAACATTGCAGTTTCCAAGAACCTATTGGGGTGACACTAAGTGGAGACCTGCTGTATATATACATTTCCATATCAATATAGCAGATATTTTTATGCTTTGGTTAACAGAATCTGTATTTAATATTAATTTTTTTTCTTGAATTTTTCATTAATGGTACGGCTTTTAATATCTAAGGAGGTTACGATTGAGCCATCATGTAAATTTCCAGTCATTATACCACGTAAAAAATATTTATAAGTTACATTTGGAGAAATCGTTGCTAGTAAATTTTCATGTATATAAAAATTGCATTTTCTTATCTATATAAATAGGCTAAATTTTGAATTATAACAAATACAGCATTAATTAGATCATTTTTAAAATTTCAGGATTACACTTAAAATAAATCTTTATGTTAAAACAGTTATTAAAAATACATAGTTTTTTAAAAAGTGGTAAATAATATAAATTCAGAGATTACAGAACATTTTTACTTATATATCAATGTAATTAAAATGTGTATAAAATTAATTATAATCATCTATCACAGGTAATCTGTCAAAATTAGAATAAATTTTTAAAGTCAGTTTAACAGATAATGTATTTATTCTGATTGAGTAAATATAATTATGATTTTAAAATGAAATTCATGTTGTAACTATAAAGACTCTCTGGTTTTTGGATGATGACAAACAAATGTCTGATTTGCCAGTTTCTTGTAAATTGTTCTGTATATCATCTAAATTTTTTTAACTACATGTTTCTAAAGTAATAAACTAAGTTGTCTTTTGATCTCATTCCACATTTGATTATTCTAACCAAATCCTAAGAAATATCTAATAAAAAAATTAATGAAATAAGAGAAATTACATGGCATTATCCTATACATAATGAATGCTTAATTATAAAATCATTCATACAAAATAAAAAAATACATAAAAAGGTCATTATTTCATTTTACAAAATGTTGATTTTATGTAAAATTTATCAGAGTGATGCAGAGTAAAGTTAAAAAGATTTATCTTAAAATAAATTTGAATGATAATTTAAAGGTATCTAATAACTAGCAATCATTTCTTTTCTAGACCAAAATTAATCATGCAACATATTGATATCAAGTTAAAAATAACAGTTTTATTTAAGTGTTTCATATGCAATATTTTTTTTGTTAATGTCAACGACAATCAAGAACAAGAAATATCAAACCAATTTTTAACTCTTGAAATTATATATAAGAAAACAAGCTTTAAACTTAACAAATAACTTAACACTATAAAGTTATAGATAACAAGAAACTATAAAAGTTGTTTTAGAAAAAAGTCGACTCTAATATAAATAATGGATGATTCTAACATCAATATGAGAACAATTTCAAACAAACATAACAATTAACAAATATTTAAGATTTCTATTGTTGCATTTACATCAGACAAAAATAAAACTATAAAATACAAAATGAAATCAGTCATTGTTTAAAACATTAATTTTATATTTATACTCGATAATATAAATATCGAAAGTCAAGTTTAAGTTTATTTTGAGTTGTTCTTTCTGAAATTACAAAATTTGTCTATTAAATTACATTAATTTAGAAATTCATTATTGAAAAATTACCGATTTACAATGCTTATATTTGATAGAAATTCATTTTTTCTCTAATAATAGAAATGAAAATATTATCAGTTTTAAAATTGGTCTAGTTAGTCTATAATTATCAAGTGCAAGTCAGAATCAATACCATTTTCCATTGATATATATATATCAATGGATATATATATATAAGTACTTTTATGAAATTTATAAGTGTATTTAAATAGATACATAAATCCAGTAAACAGATTATTCTAACTGGAAAAGATTAATTTTAAAGAAGTATGAAGTATTACCTTGAATTTTCTATGAATTTTCTATGTATATTAAAATATTCTCTCAATATAAGATAAACCTATAAAACTTTAATCTGCAACACTATAATATTTGGTGACATGGCTTTAACTATTTGCAATATTTTAATATCAAGGTTATTGTCATTTTTTTCATTAATATCATTAAAGTATTTCTTATTTATAATAATTTATATACTATTATCTACGTGCATTAAATCTTCAGACTTAATGTTTCATAAATTTGGATGTTTTTCACAAATTTTATAGATCTCGACATTATTAAATAGCTTTCGAAACTATCACAAAGAACAGATACGAATGCATTACAATAGAAATTTGGTTATAAGAATAATTAGTTTTCTATTATATTTCAGAAACTCATTAAATTATGAAATTTTATCTATTGGCACTGGTATTGCTCACTATTGATTAATATTTACAAGATACTTCTGATATTTTTAAGACAACATTAACATGTTTTTTTCCCATATAACTTAGACTAAAAATATTTCATAAGACTAATCATTTAACAACTACAGTAGAGCATCGATTATCCGACTCAATTGGGGACTCAGATTGGTCGGATAGCTGAAAAAATCGGATAATCGAAAAGGAGAAAATACATTATTAGTATAGTATATTAGGATATTAGTATATCCCATGTAATTAGTTTATTAGTATATCGCTATTAACCAACTTTGCGTTGAATTTTCATCAATGTTTAGCCTAACAATGTTTTTTTTTAAATAATTATTGTCACTACTGTATCGTTAAAAATTATTTTTANTCGCTATTAACCAACTTTGCATTGAATTTTCATCAATGTTTAGCCTAATAATGTTTTTTTTTAAATAATTATTGTCACTACTGTATCGTTAAAAATTATTTTTAAATTATTTTATTGCTCACGAAACAAACAATCACTCATAATTAGAAAATTAAGTCTCGTTTAAATATTGGCCTTCCTTCAATGGTCGAGCTGTTGATGCCATCTAAAACACGCAAAAATTTAACAAAAATAATATTAAAGTAGCCAAAACATAGCCGAATATTGTAATGCCACATCACTAGCAGACATTTGAAATTTTCCAACTGGAACGGTCGGTTAATCGATGTGACGGTTAATCGGGGGTCGGATAATCGATGCTCTACTGTATAGATTTAGATTATGATGATAAAAATAAGCGAAACATAGCTTTTGTGATGTCACAATTTCTAAGTTTTAAACAGATCTAATAAAAAAACATAACACATTGAATTTTTATTTGCTACTTAGCAAGGTAAGTGAAATGGCTAGTTAGATTGCTGTTTCATAGAATATTTTTATTACTGTTTGCTTATGCAGCATTTCTACAAAATCTGTCATAATCATTGCCGAATGAAACATACATTTATAATATAGCATGCAATATTATTGATGTCAATGAATAGTATTTAATAATAAAATGAAAATATGCATTAGTCTATAAATGGCCTTCTGAATACATAAAACCACCCAGAAATTGCTTTATGTTTTGATATGATTGGCCACAAAAATTAAAGTTGCAAGCCATTCTCACATTTAAATTTATATTTTAAGAAATTTTAATAACTTTTTATTCAAATGAGACTAAATAAAACTATCTTATGAATGTTTAGTAATCATGAAATTAAAGTTTTTAATATGAAGTCACATATTTTGTAAAATTTTATACAAAATTATTTGAAATGATTATGACACACCTGCTTCATGCATTTATTACATCATTTTCAAAATATAAAAAAACACCATTTAAATATTTTATCTAATAGAAAGTTATTCAAATAGGTGCATATATTATGTTTGTAATCTATTAGAGTTTTGTTAATGATCATTTGTGATAGAACCAACTGAAGAACTATATTCACAGTTTCTCTTGACCAAAGATAATTCATGAAAGAATTATGCAGATTACAAATACATTCATTCATTCATCACTCCAGAATTAATAATTTGCACATAACTACCAATCAGGGTAAACATTTTTGAACCTTAATGAATTATAATAGAATTTCTAATAAAACTGTTTTTGTTTTTCCACTAAACAGATAATAGGAAATAATATTCACATTAAAAAATTAAAATTAAGCAAATTAAAAATTTAGAATATCTGTAATGTTATGCATAGCCTATTTTTGTCATCACATTTTAAAATATAGCTATCAAATAACTAAGTTTTTGTAATATTAAAATTATATAAAACAACTGGTTAATTTTTCTATTAATAATTTGTGTAGGAATCAGTAGATATAATAGTTTATAAATTAACTATATTTGCAGTAATTTTTGGAATAGTAATAACTATATTTATTAATTACATAATCTAATAAAACCAAAGCCACAAACTTTCTGTAGACATTTAACTAGTTATTAAATGTATTTATTTTCATGCTTATATACAATACACCTGTTCATTTTTTTCTATTCTTCAAATAAATTTTAAGTTTAATGTATTAAGCATCTATAAATAAAATTTATAATATTTATAGTCAATTTTGAATTGAACATTAAATATTTATGTTTGAAAGTTTTATTGAATCTACATGTTTAAAAATATTACAGTTCAATAAACAATCAAACTTTGGGAAAATTATTGTGGATTTGGTTTTATGCATTTAATTTATTTAAAATTTTAAAAATAATTAAAAACTTGCTAGTAAATTATCTTTACTATACTGCATATAAATTAATTTTTACTGTATCCCCCAAAATATTTTAATCACCTGACAAAGCTATTAAAACTATTTCTTGACAAAGTTTATAAAAATTAAAAGTGAAAATATTTTTAACAAAATTAATTTAAGATATATAAATATATATATATAATTAATAAAATAGTATAAAAAATGAATAGCTTATTAAAAATTTTAATAGTGGTATTAAAAAATAGGAATGTTTTCAAAATATATTTATAGTAAAGAGGTTTTTGGTAATCACAAAATCAGTAATGGGTAATCTGTCATTGTAACATCCTAATAACTTCCACTTGATAAAATTTTATATTTAATTACTTTTGCATTTAAATTATTTGATAACTGACTGGTTTTATAAAGTTGAGAGAAATCCATTATGTGCATTCTTGGGAATGACAGATCACATTTTGTACAGTGTCTGGACCAATTTTTTTTAAGTAAAATTTTATAATTCTGAAATTTTAATGAAGACATTACAATATTGATTTTAAAAAATCACTTAGTTACACCTAATGTTTCAAAATAATGCTTAAAACTTAGTTTCAAAATAATGCTAGAAGAATTTAAAGTAGAATGTTTCATAATGCTGTGTCAGCTACTTTAGGTTTCTCGCCATCAGTTCCAGGTTGGATTTCTGTTAGAATAACAACTTCATAAGGAGAGCAATCTTCTAAACAAAGTATGCAACAAATCCAACCATAGAATCCTTTTTCCCAATCTTGCACTTCCCTTCTCCATTTATCAAAATGCCAAGATATTTGCACAAAAGCTGCATAAACTCCTAAACCTAAAGTAGATATTATAATAAGAAAAGGATAGAAGATAATAAGCAATGGACTGAGAAATATTTTGTGTGCTAGTGTTCTTTTTTCACTAAAATACACCAACATGTTATACCACGTCATGGTACCAACATAAAATGAATAACAACCTGAGAGAACAAAAATGGCTGGAACTAAAATAAGAGAAAAAACAGTGATATGAGGTCCTTTTTGAAGGCCAAAAAAACAATCTGTCTCTTCTTCTTTCTGATGAGATATTATACTATGTTCTAATTCATCTAATTCTTCCTTTGAAATGTGAACTTTCATGTCCATTGTTTGGCCTTTCTTCTTTCCTCTTTTTATAGTGCCAGTCATTGTTACGTAACTAAGTCCATTTGGCCGTGAACCGTAAGGTCTCTTATTCAATGCAGACCTTTCTGTTGTAAGATCATCACCTTGTCCTCCTTCACTGATATGTATGCTATCATCACTAGAACCAATATTTTGTTGTGCTTTCTCTTCATGTATAGGGGATACCTGGTCATGTATAGGGGATACCTTCTGAAAAGGTTTGTTACCATGTGGTGAAGGATGTTTTCTTGTATGGTGTGGAACAGAATGTGATGTATAATTATGTTCTGATAGATTGTCATTTGAATGGTGCAATCTTCTACTTACTTTATGATCTATTTTTGCATTTTGTGGATTTGGTGATGGAACAGGAGTTTCAATAGAAATGAAGATATTATCATTACTTGATTTTAAAGATGATCTACTTCCCCTTTTACGCGGTGGTACAAATGCAAATGGCTTCTCAATCATTTCCATTTGTGATACAAATCAAAAGCACTATAAAAAGATTTAAGCAAAATTTATAATTATAATGTGACAAAAACTTTAAATAAATATAACAAATCCAATAAATTTATTAATTTATATACTAAAAAGTTATCAATTGGAAAACAAAGAATAAAGTTGTTTTTATTCAGAAGCATGTATATAATTTGCTACAAAATAAAATGTATGACATTAAAATTATAATAACTAAGAATTCATCAATTCACTCTTTTTAATGTAAATCAAGGGTCTCCAAACAAGGGTATTTGGATATCCCCTTCTTTTAACAGCTGCAAAGATTAGTTAGCCTGAAGATGCTCATTTAACATTGTTGAAAACATTCACTTTCTCATAATTTTTGTGTTAAAAATTGGTTTTGTTTGCCTTGTTTATAAAACAAATTCATGAAATAATATTCATAAGAAATATAAAGTTATATGATAAATTTAATTGAATGGCTATACTTAATATTTAAAACATAGATTATTAACATCATAAAGATGTTGACATCTGAAATCTCACAAAATAGTTCAAAAATTGTAGCTCTCACCATTAAAACTGTTTTATTTTTTCTATTTTTCTTCTGTGTTTTTAATGTAATTTATTTAATGTAATGTATTTGGATCAATCATATATTCCTATTTTTCATTTCTATTATAATAATAATGAAATAATTTAGCATCAATCAAAACTAAATGTAATTCTAGAACATAAATGAAATGTAAAAACATAAGAGATGTAAAATTTTCATATTAAAAGATAACATAAATGAATAATAAATAATTAATATAACTATATCTTCTATTCTGATGTTTTATTTTAATCAAAATAAAATTTTTCACTATTTTTGATTCAATCTTCAAACTAATTTATACAAATTCTATGGTATTTTCTTCATTTATAATCATTATCTTCTAGATGATTCAATGATTCTCTTCTCAGCAGTTAGAAAATATTTTTTCTACAAGAAGTTTAGAATTTCTTGTTGTTTAATTCCTAACTAATTAATTCTCTCCTATAATTAATTATTAGAATGATGATAATTTAAAACATTATTTTACTTGCTTCGGGATGTACAGTACATGTTTTCTTTTATTTCTGATTAGCTTTATTTCATTTCATGTTATTTTTTTTGAATGAAATCTTAAACTATATCATCATAAATAATAAAAAAGTATTAGTCATTTCATCTGTTAATTTTTTTCATCTATAAATAACATCCCATATCATTTGAAATGAACTGAAAATTAAGGAAAAATTTAAGCTGCTTATAGAAACTTTTATTTTTTAATATCATTCAAGATTTAAAAATTTTATCATCTGTATAGGAACATTTTTTTAATATTTAAAAAATTTTAAATAGAAATAAATTCTAAAACAAAATTAATGTAATAAAAGTAAATTACACAAATAAGTAGCATTTAGCTAAAAGGGAGGATATACTATGGTAGATTTTTCTACTGTTTATGCAATCATAATTTTTAAATTCAAACTGTGAGTTCTGAAAGTATGGACACAAAAATAAATAATAAAATCTATAATAAATAATTCACAAATAAATAATGATTTAAACTTATAGAAAGATTTGGAGGAAGGAATAAAAAAGTATATATTGAATGAATAAATTTGTTTGTAAGTTGTTTTTAGTTTACAAAGTTTAACATTTCTTGTATTGTTTTGGACATAATAAATTTTATCTTGTGTTGAAATTCTGATTCAGCTGAATTGTAAAACAAAAAAAGGCTAAACTGCAGAAAAAAATGTAGTGGATCACTTCATTTAAACACAATTGTAAATCTTGAAATCCATGAAAATGATGGTATTATTCTCATTATTAATAATGACATTCCTAAGACAGAGAAAAGAATGATAGAGAAGAAAGACCATCATTTATAAGGAGTGCTGCCTAATTTGTTAAGAATGAACAGCAATAAAATATTATAATTATGGAATATCAATAAGGTTTACAATCATCTATCTAATATTGTCACTCATTATTTAGAGATAAAAGTATAAACAAGAATCAAAAATGGAAAACTTTGACACAGAAGAAACAACTAGTGAGTTTATTATTATTGTGAAAATATTAGATACATTTGCTAGATATTAATATTCAAATGCAAGAATTTTTTTATGAATTGTGGGAAACTGTGTAATAAGGAAACTGTTTATAAAAGAAAACAGAAGAATTAACAGGAAAGTGCTTACATTAGTGTGTAAGCAACAAATACAAATTTAGACTTTTCCAACAACAACATGCTTGTTATTTTTGACTTTTGCTTAAACTTTTATTTCAGAATAGTGAGCAAAAATTAGACAAAATTATGATAAATCTTATTAATACATTAGGATTACAATATTTTATTTTAATTCATTCTTAAAAAATTGAAAGACACTATGCCAGATGATAGATTAATATAAATGTTTTTAATTTCAGAAGAACATGTTAATATTATTGACAATAAGACAATAACTCAACAGATTTTATTGATATTTTCTTTCCATGAAAAGAGAAAATATATTCAAAATTTCAATAATATGAAAAATAAGTCAAGCAATATGAATTTAATTTCTATATCATGCTATCTGCACAAAGTGACTGGCTGACATCCAATACTGAATGAAAAAGTGTAAAGCATGCATTACAGGAAAAGCAAAAAAAAAAAAATTTAAAAAAAAGATTAACTCTTTTCTTATGCTTGTTAAATAGAGTAATAGATAACTGTGTCTTTAAATATGTTAATTTTGTCATAAAATAAAATAAACAATGTATAAGTTTTAGATGTATAAATTTCTATTGAATTCTATCATCTTTAAACTTGTTCAAATAAAGAGCCTTATAAGTTTATTTTATTTTATCTTCATAAAAAGATTAAGGAACAAATATTTAAGAAGACATGCTTTATTTAACAAAACATTCTATTAAAAAAAAACACAAGTTCTTTAAATTACAGAGAATTTCTTTAGAGAAATCAAAAAATTTAATTTTAGATTAAGTGATTTCAGAATCTAATGCAAGAACATTCCAGATTTAATATTAATTTTAAAGTTTAAATGATTTTCTAAACTTCTAAAAGTTAAATTTTGCTTTTTAATTTTTGTTTATTGTTTATTACCCCTGTAACACTGTCGATAATTCCGTTTTATATGAATTCCATGTTGTATGAGTCACTTATATTTTACAAATACATGTACCGGACTGTGAATGGCTCGCGTATTTGTAAAATCTAAGTGACTTCTACAACATGGAATTCATATAAAACAGAATTATCAACAGTGTTATGGGGGGTCGACTTTATATGTTTTATTAATGCTAAGAATCTTGCCTATAAAAAATATTTAATAATAAAATGTTAAAAATAGTATAATCTCTCATTAATAACTCTTACATAATAATTTTGAAAAAAGAAACTGCAAATTTGTTAAGACTAACAATATTCTAATCACAAATTATTTCAATTTTAGCATTTGTATTAAGTATGTGATTTGTGATAATGAAATTAAATAAATATGACAGCATTTAATCTTAAATAAATCTCACAATTTCTTTAAAGAAAGTCAGTTGTTTACTTTTCCTATAGAAATGTACAATATAATCGAGAAAAATTTTATACACTTATCACTAAATTTTGACTTTATAAAGATCAATTTATGCATAAATTAAATTTAAACATTTCAAATGACACTTTTCTTTTAAGAAATGAAAAATTTTTTCTGTCTAAGTACAAAAATATCATCGGTATAAGCCAGGGGTGGCCAACAGTTTATGCCCCTGGACCAAATTGGAAAAAGAATTTTTTCCACGGGCCAAACCAGAGGCTGCCCTAGAAAGATTTTGAGGTGATGAGAGATCTCATTGTGGTGTCAGCCTGTAGACACTAAATTGTACATAGAGATTACAGATACATTTTTCACATTATCATGCTTTACCAACATTCTACGCTGGAATTTGTAATGGAGGTTAACTCTAAACGTACAGTGAGTTGTTGACCTTTTCGTTTTATTTTTAAGCGTCAGAATTTTTCATAGAGCTATTCGGATTTCAGTAGCTAATATTGAAAGATTGATCACAAGCCACATAAATTCATTAGACAGGCCGGATCTGGCCCACGGGCTGTATGTTGGCCATGCCTGGTATAAGCAAAAAAGCCGTTATATTCATTTCTAAGCAAATTAATATTTTAATACTACTATGTTATTTTTGCACAAAGATGCATTCATTCTATGTTTGTGATTAAATCATAATATATAATAACTATACTTAAGCGTTGTGGCATTACCAATATCAACTTTTAGCGTATGAAAATGTTCGCTAGTACTTTCAGTAGCATAAAGTTACCATCATCAGGCAAATATCGAATACAACAGCTATCGAATTTTACATTTTCGAACAATATTTGAAATTAAATATAACATGTGAATGGAATATAAAATGAATTTGAATAAAAACAATGTTCTAAAAATATAAGGTAATAACAAGTGGTGTAATTTCCCAAGATTACATAGCGCGCAATAGCAAAACCAAACCTGTTTATGCAAAAAAAGGAATTAAAACTGTTGACTGAATTGTTTGAATAATTTAACCCATAATTGTGGGATTTCAAGAACTCGGATGTTGCAGGGTGTTATAGCTGTTTTGTAGAGGCTCTCCCAAATAAATAATTCTTTCCGATTATTGCACCATTTGAGTAATTTTGTTTGGGCCCAGAGTGACTAATAAAGCATGACAGTCAAGCACTTTTTTGCTAATTCCATTGATGCTCTACTGTTTCTGATGCAGTGGCGTAGCGTGGGTGTCAGCTGCCTAGGGCGGAGGAAAATTTCGCTACTCCTTTATTTAGGTATCTCAATTTAAAAGACTAAAATTCAGTTTTGTCACAGAATAAGTAATGAAAAATTCCATGCTCATTTCAATCGGTCAGAATCGTAGGTGTGACAAAAATATGAAATGAAATGGTTCATATTTTTACAAGATATTATTATTATTTATTGTGAAATTTTGTTACCCCCTAAAAGTGCTGCCCAGGAAGGTCGCCCCTGCCGCCCCACTATGCTACGCCACTATTCTGATGTCTTCCTGATGTTCTAAGATGTGAGAATATAACATTCTGGCTGTGGCCCCTTGTAGCTAGTTTTTTCTCCTGACAGAGCATGTTTTGGTGGAATTTGATAGATCCTAGATTTTTGATTCAATTGAAATATATCTCTGTCATTGCATAACAGTCTTCTTGGGGTCAGTTGTGGGGTTATCGGTAAAACTAAGCCTATCTTTCTAAAAAGATGTACTATTTTTAGAGAGATAGGGCCTAAATATGGTATTGGAGGATGTGCTATTTTTAGATTCTCTTTGTTACTAAGAAATGACAGCGGAAATAGCTTATTTTTGATTCAATTCTGAAAATAATGAAATTTAGAGAGAGAATATCCAGCTTTTTGCATTGATCTTTTAATGATTAGTAATTCTTTATCTAATAGTGCTTGGGTGGAAGAGAGAAGGAATGCCTCCGTATAAGGGAAGATATAGCAGAATTCACAAAGTTTAATGGTTGTAAGGCTGTAGCGGGGATAATTTGTGGTGCTTTGTTGTTTCTATGATGGACAGAAAATAAAAGATCAGGAGACATATGAATTTATAGATCTAAGAATGAGATTCTGGCATTTTGTTCTTCCTCTACAGTGAACATGATCGAAGGATAAACAGAGGTCAACAATTGAATAAATTGCTCTAAGTCTTCAATAGAACCTTCCAACGCAATTAGCACATCATCAACATATTGTAGATACATAATTGGATATTGGATGGTCAAGGGAGCATTGAAAATACAATGTTCTATGTTCCTCATAATAAGCTCTGCCGAAATAGATGATAATGGGGAACCCATAGGTACTCCCTGTGTCTGTTTTATATATTTTTCCATTGAATTGAAAGTAATTATTTTCAGTAATGAGAAAGAGAGCTTCATGCAAATGTAAAACATATGATGTTGTCGTTTTAGTCAAGTTCCTGAGTATTAGTTTTAGTAAATGAAAACTATGCTAATCAACATTGGATTTCATGTTCACATGCAGTCATAATCAGCATCGGAAATGCAACATTTCTTGAAAGAATAATGAACAACTTTTTCTGGAATTTTCATCCAAGTACTTACAATGTTTCCATAATAGACTTAACAAGATTGAGCTATGTTGATCTCTTAAATATTTTCTATTATAAAATATTGGTCTAGTAAATCATTAAAATGATAGTACAGAATTACCAACAAAGAAATAAGATATGTCACTAATTATGATACATTGCATTGAATTTAAGATGCAGCCTATTTTCAGATATACTAAAAATCTAAAAAAATACATCCTACATTCGAGTAAATACAATAAATTTTATGTTATGTATAAAATAATTTCAATTTTAAGTATAAATATCATAAAACACATATTGTTCATGATTAATTTCATATTATATAATAGTAAACAGCTAAATAGCATTAAAAATGTTTGTAACAACCTTATGCTTGCTGAGAAATATTTATCATCACAAATGTTTTCAACCTAAATTCTATAGGTTATCATCAGATGTCTTCTGATGATGATCTATTTGTGATTCAGCTACCTGAAAATGAAGTTTGGATTTCTATTTTTATAGTATGGTGTTAAGATTTAATCAATTCAAAGATAAGTCTTTTAATTAATTGTTTATAAAACATTTTAAATGTATTTTTATGATTTTAAACTTCTACTGATCAAATACATTGAAAAAATAAATAATTATGCTTACCTAAAAAATATTTTTTGTTGTAATCCTTGCTTAGAAAGAGGAAATAAGAGCAATTTTTAAAGATTAAGAATTTATGTTGTCCACTGCCTGAAAAGACATTACATTTACAAGATACTTTTAAAATGATTAAAAGTAAAAAAATAAAAATGCATAAAGTACTATTTTATTGAACAATTCAACTAAAACACTATAAATTAACAACAACTGAGTACTTTCAAGTCTCTCAGTTCATCATCAGGATATTAGCTTATAATGATGCTTATTAAATAATAAGCATTATTATTTAAAACAATTCCAAGGCAAAAACTCAAATGACAAAGGCCAACAAGCCAAAAGTCCGAAGACAGAACTGCAACACACAAAAGCTCATGAAGACAAAAGTCTATTATATATATATGTATATATAAAAGCCCAAGCATGTAAAATGTTATTAGACAAAACATATGTCTGCATCATTATTAATATAATAATTGTTTTATAATTTTGTAATCATATTTTATATTTAAATAAATAAATAAATAAATAAATAAAAATTTAAATTTGTCAAAGTAGCATGTATATTTTTACATTTATACAGATTTGAAATATGTAATAAAGATTATTACTAACCAACTTACCTGAGATAGAGAATACAGGGACACAAGAGAATTTTGCTAATATACAAATAATCTATTAACAAAAATAATGTTTATTTAAAATTTACAAGATGCCATCCATTAATTACAAGTACATTATTAACAAGAGGTGGTCACGAAAAGATCATCATTGTATACAAGAGTGAAAAAAGGAGGTTCTAGACATTGTCAGTTTGGACTTTGTTTTAGTGGTACTAGTAACATATATATTTGTTGGTTATAATTAAAATATGGCCAATAGTATTTACATAAAAATATATTGAAGATACAAAATGTCTTCATCATTCTGCTGTTTATAATCATCAGTGACAATCCAAAAGTATCATCCAGCAAAAATGCCATAATTCCATAGTTCACAACAATCATTGATTAAAATTACCATTGATCCTTTTTTAATTTTAATCAATGATGGTTGTGAATTATGGTATTGTTACCAGAGGATATTTTTAACCATTTTATATTTTTTACAGACATATAGCCTCAAATAAAATGATGTTTCTGTAAGTAAAAACTGTTTTTGGATTGTCACTGTTGATTGTAAACAATAGAATAATGAAGACATTTTTGTATCTTCAATATATTTTTACATTTATTTGTTCTTAAATGCCTATTTACTAGTCAGCCGAAAAATAAACTATCAGTTAAAAAAGTTCTGCAAATATTTTTTATTTATTTTTTTAAATTTCTTCAATGTCAACAAGGTTCCATGACCTATTGTACAGAGTATGCTTAGATTTACGCTTTAACATTTTTCAAAATTTAACCTCTGTCTCATCTTTAAAATTCATGTGGCATGCATCATATATCATATCATGGATATAGAACCACAAGCAGCTAACTAAATTTTGCAATTTTTCAGTAATAGAGTGTTCCTATTAGGGCATGTCCAACATTTGCTATTTGCCAAATGCCAAGCAAACATTTGGCAGATACCAAGCAGCATGGATGGTTTACTCATGATGAATGTTCGGTATTCATTTTTGATTCTTATTGGTAAATTGTGCCAAATCAAAGGAGACAAATGTTTGCCCCAACACGTTTGTGTATTTTCTTGTTTTTGGTCATTAGTATTGCTATTTTAGTCTTTTTTTAAACTAGATCTAGTCTTTTATTTCTGAATTTAGTTTATTTTTTTGATTTGGTTTAATTAAATATTCATTTTATTTTTTTCTATATAGACTTATTGTGTTTTTTTTTTAAATTGCTTTCTTTTTCATGTTTACATTTTTCTTATTTATTATTATTATTTTATTACGCATACTGGATACACTCCTTGATGTGGGAAGCAAAACCATCTCCCAAAGAACAACACAGACACAATGAACATAAGATCACAAACAGATTATACAATAATAAATTAAATAAATAACAATTCAGATATAAATTAAAGATTTAAAAATCAAATGTAATAATTAGTTAAAGTTAAAGTTTGGGAGCATCTGTCAATAAAATTCAAAAAACCAATAAATAAAAATAAAACAATCAAAAATAAGCAAATTTCTTACCTATAAAAAAGAAATAAGTTAATAACAAAGATACAGCACTGGCAGATGCTCCCAAACAACACCAGCAACAAGGCTAAATTTATAGTAGAGGAATCACACCCCCTAAAACAAAAGATCAACAGATTTTCTTAGAAAACAAAACACTTTAAATTGATAACATGGTACCGATATAATTTTAAGAAATAAAGACCTGGTAAGAACTTCACAACTGAAAATTTCTGCACGTAGCACTTTAAGACGCCCACATTTAGCCAAAATATGCCAGGCATCCACAATTTCTTTCTCAACACAAAAGTCAACACGATTCTCTCAAATGATTATTTAAAAAATTTAATGAATTACACCTAGCCTGTATAAATAAAGACAAAATATTAAGGGAAACATCTTGATTATATAAAGAATTATCAAAAAAAGTGACATTTAAATCCTCATACCAACAATTATATACGCTATTATTTATTTTTTCATTAATATTATATAAAAAATTATCAAAAATGTTAACAAGGAGAAGAGACCAGTCCATTAAATTCAAATCATCATTAATAAGATTAATACCATGATTATTACAAGTATCAATAAAATAACGTGTCCAGTCAATAGACTTTTTACCAAGTATAAATTTCAAGCAAACCTTACTCAGACGATAGTCATCAAGATTAGAAATTCTAGTAATCCAATTTCTTATCCTACTAAATATTATAAATTTTATAGGAGTCAAGGCACATTCCATCATAATTAAATACCCTGGTGTACAATGTAGTAAATAAAATAAGTTTTTAATGAATTCAGTCTGTATACCATCGCCATTGGATAAGTTAAAACCCCAAATCTCTGAAGCACATAACAAAGAGGGCAACACCACAGTTTTCAATAAACATAAATAATCAGTCAGATTACGTAATTTGGCAGACCTCCCTAACTGAATAATTTTATTCATTAATAATCTAGTATGAGTTCTCTTATTAATGTAATGCATACGGAATAAACCATTAGACGAAAATGTAACACCCAAATATTTATAATTAGAGACAACTTGAATTGGAGAACCCTTAAACCACCATTTATCTGCCCTCGCATTCTTACCTCCTCTTCAAAAAACAACAATCTTACTGTTAGATTTATTCAGATTCAATTTCAAACCATTTTCATCTAAATAAACTGCCAATTTATCAATCAATCTTTGAAGTCCAACCACAGAATCAGATAAAATTACAATATCATCTGCGTAAGCCAATATTTTAATCCGAAAACCACTTATTTCTATACCATCCTCAGAAGAATTAATAATGCCAAAGAGATCGTTCAAAAAAATACTAAACAAAATTGGGCTCAAAATACAGCCCTACTTAACACCAGTCTTAGAGAGCATTAACAGCAAACAGTTACTTCCAACTCTTACCATAAACGAGGAGTTTTCATACAGAGCAACGAGTAAAGACACAAATTTATAACTAAAACCATAATGCAACATGTTTAACCACAGCAAATTCCTAAAAACTCTATCAAAGGCAGAAGATAAATCAACAAAAAATGTATACACTTTCCTACATTTCCGTAAAAAAGTTTTCTGAATAACCGTGTACAAAACAAAAATATTATCCAATGTGGATAATTAGCCCAAAATCCTGACTGATTTCATGCAATATATTTTTAACTTCTAACCATCGAGTCAGTCTTTTATACAAAATAGTACAAAACAATTTAGAAACACATGATGATAGCCAGATGCCTCTATATTTACCAGGAACATCCTTCCTACCATTCATAAAAATTGGAATTAAAATACTTGTCTTCCAAGACTCCGGTATTATCCTAGTATCAAAAGACTCAAAAGATTTGGTCTCAATGTCTCAAAATTCCAGAATTCCATTGGGATCCCATCAGAACCTGGGGCTTTATTTGGTTTATACCTCCTCAGAGCAAAGTTAAGCTCACTTATAGAGAATTCATGGTCCAAAAGTTCATCATACCAATTCCTACAATAATTAAAAATCGAAATATCTGCAAAATAAGGGTCCAAGGAACCAAATAAATTAAAAAAGTGATAAAACCAATCATCAATAGGAATAAAGCTGAAATTACAAGACTTAGCCTGCTTAACATGTCGGAAATAATTCCAAAAAAGTCTGTTATCTTTCCCAAAACAATTCTGAATTTTACCAGCAAATAATTTTTTTTTTGCAATGCACAACCGCTTCGCCAAACTTCGTAACATAACAAAACGCGAACGATCATTAGAATCATTACTCTTCCTAAAACATCTCCAGGCTCTATTCCTAGCACTAATTAACATCCTACAGTCCGAATCGAACCATGAAAAAGAATTCTTATGTCTCCTGATATTAAATCCACACTTACAGGCCAAACTGAAAAGACAATTACTCAAGTCTTCCATTGAATCAAACTTATTCGGGGTACATATTTCCTTCATAGCCAACCTTAATTTATCCTTTCTAGATTTGTCCCAAAATAACCTATTAATCCTCTGCCTCTTTTCTAAAGAGACCGATCTTTCATTGCCACATGCCAGTCGTAAAATCAAAGGGTTATGATCGGAATCCAAAAATTGATCCATCGTAAGAAAGAGAACATCTCTCCAAACTAACGGAGAAACTATGAACAAATCAATAACAGAACAACCACGATTAGAAATAAAAGAATATTCACCCACTTCATCACCTAAACATCTCCCATTAACAATAATCATATTTAAATCATCACATAAATGAAGCAACTTTCTACCACAAGAATCGATCACCAAGTCTTTTGAATTCCTATGCAAAGGACAAACAATTGAAGAACCAAAAGAATTGCAAAATGCGTCAGAAATTATATTTTTGAATCCAATCCTAGCATTAAAATCACCGGCAATTAATACACTCCTATTATCTAATATTAAACCAGTTAAAGTATCAAAAATAGACTGCCAGTCATTTTCCCTAAAATAAACAAAACATACCAAAATATTACCAAGTTCGACATCAAATTTGACAAGTATTAGAAAAGCATCTTGATAAACAACAACATAGGGAAAAGAGGATCTTATTGCTAATAACCAGCCTGCACAGTAACGACCTTTCGTGCGTAACTTAAAAGCCTTTCCAAAATGGAAATTGTAACCTTGCAAACAATCAGTTAAGTCCGAATTTCTATTAGTAGAACCATACCAGGTTTCAGAAAGAAATACAATATCATATTGCAATAAATACTTCCAAAAAAAACTCAGGTTTATTAAATAAACCAGCACAATTCCAAATCAGAAATGAAGTACTCCTATCTGGTAGTTGCTAGGATGAAATAGGCTTAACCTGGTCACAATCAACATTGTAAAAGTACTTCGTTCCATCAATAATAATTTTATCATAAACTATTTTTACCATTCGTGCTCCAGAAAGTTTTGATTGTCTACCGAAATCCCGAAGCTTAAATCTAATATTTCTCACTCTAGGAGAGAAGTCATCATTTACATAAACCCCATCCGGTTTTAACTCCAGAACTTGTTTCTTAAAATACATTTTTTCGTGATAATCAACAAAAGTACAAATAATTAATCTAGGGATATTGGCTTTTTTCTTTCCCACTCTCATTGCCCTACCGATTTTAATGTCGGGCATCTGTAAAACTCATGAAGCAAATTCAATTATTTTCTTTTTAGTGTCTAGAGAAGATTCATCCCGAACCTCCTCCAAACCGGAATGACAACATTATTTATTCGTCGTTGGTTATCCAAGAAATCAAGTTCATGAGTAATATCATTAAACTTTTTCGTAACATTACTTTGATCACTTAAACTACAGTTTTTATCAGCCAATTTTTCTAATGTTTCTAATCTATTATCTAAGTCAGCCAAACCTTCGTCCAAATTTTTTAACCATTCGGATACATAATTTAACCTAGAAATAAGTTCATCAACCTTAGAATTCATGGAGAAATGTAAACGCAACAGAACATGTATACCTTCTTCAAGGTTAAAATCTTCTCCTTCCAGAAGATATGCAAATTCTTCCTCCTCGTGACTCTTCAAAGATTTCTTTTTACTACTAGTCTCTGCTTCCCTGAAGATTGGTGAATACAACTTTCTTTTCGGATTAACTGCCATAATAGTAAAGACTTACCTATAAAAAAGAAATAAGTTAATAACGAAGATACAGCACTGACAGATGCTCCCAAACAACACCAGCAACAAGGCTAAATTTATAGTAGAGGAATCATGCCCTCTGGTAAGAACTTCACAACCGAAAATTTCTGCATGTAGCACTTTAAGATGCCCACATTTAGCCAAAATATGCCAGGCATCCACAATTTCTTTCTCAACACAAAAGTCACACGATTCTCTCAAATAATTATTTAAAAAATTTAATGAATTACACCTAGCCTATAAAAAAGAAATAAGTTAATAACGACAATACAGAACTGACAGATGCTCCCCAATGTTCACATTTTTCTTTGGTGAAGTAATATCATCCACTATCTTCCTTTTTAGGCTGTTTATTTTTTCATTAACAGATATGAACTACTTGTAACTATAAAAGCAGAAGCAAAAATTATCATGTGAGAATGGTCCATTTTCTAGATTTCAGACAAACATTTGCCATTTCTGCAATGAACTGATACTTGGAAAATAATGGAATATGTGTACTGTAAATGTGTGCTTGCAAACTGACAAACAAGGTAAATATTCAGTTTTTGACGAATAGCGATTGTATGGATGTGTCCTTAAATTAAACACATTCTATTGGGACCATAAGCAGATATGTAAAGTTCCAAATAATTACAAAAAAATTTGTGTTTTGTTGTCTAATTTTCAAAACTCATTTTCTGAAAATTAGCCTCTTTTGGATCTATACCCATGATATTATCATTCTCAATTTTATTTTACACAAGTCTATTTGAGTTTGTTATCTTTGCACTATATGCATTATATATAACATTTAATATAATTTACTAAAATTTGAAATGAAATCAGAGTTAAATTAAATTTGAAAAAGCTCTGGAGTTTTTCACCTGATTCTACTTCCTTGCCATGTAGAATAGCACTGAGAAAGCCTGGTAGAGAGCTAGAGAAGAAAAACAATGCTGTTCTATCTGCACATATCTTGCAGTTCTCTTCTATATACCCTATGTAAACTTGTTTTTGTCTTTACTTTTTAAATAAATTGTTATAAGTTAATTTTTATAATATTAATAACAATAAAGACATATTTTGTCTAATGAAGTTTGTGCACATGGGCTTTTGTTATTTGAGTTTATTTCCAACCAAAGTATAAAGCATTTATTTATGTTATTTGTAATGATTATAGTAAAAAGTTACCATAAAAAACTGTTTTATTATACAGTATTTTAAATATAGTTATTGTATTTTATTTAATCATTTTTTATATCATGTTAACAGAATTGTTATATGAACATTTTCCAAATAAAATAATAAGTTTTAGATAAAATTCTTAATAATTTAACATATGATTAAAAAATAAAAAAAATTTATAAAAAACATAATGTAGACTTACCAGTTTTGGTACAGAATAGATGTATGCTTTGTATCCATATGTTTATATCATCTTTATCTTGTTATACTTCAATTTGAACAATGTGATAGCTAATCAAATAATTTATTTGATAAATAATAAAATTATCACACAACATATATAAAATATTATAATTATTTGCTTTTTTGTCCTATATTTTAATTAGTCTTCTTAATAACTATTTTCAATTTTCTATCAATTTTAAACACTTATCAGACCACAGTTTTTAATTAGAAAGTTCACTGAGATTTTATTAAACCAATATGTACATTTTGGGCCAATTATTACCCTTCCTCATTGAAAATTGCAGTCTGACAAGTCCTTAATTAAAAAATAGCTATTAAGAAGATTAATATATAAAATACTTCTGTCAAAAATAAGGTAAAGTTAAACTATAACAATCATTATGAAAATTCACACACATCAGGAGTTAACAGTCTCACAACAGTCGACCTTTCTTTAGAAAGGTCGACTGTTGTGAGACTCAAAGATTCACCTGTTGTGAGACTCCTGATGTGTGAGACTCAAAGATTCACACACATCAGGAGTTGTCTGCCTCAATATGAAAAATTTTAAAATTCTTCCTCTGCATGAAAGGGATGAAGTTTGAAGAGACATTTTATGTATTGTCTTGTGAGAATTTTTAAAATAAATTTTCTAAGTTTAAATTTATTTGTCCTAGCAACCTTTTTTTTATCAAATGAAATTTAACTGAAAAATACATTAGACTCTTGTTAATTCGAACTCAGAGGGACAACCTAAACAGTTTGAATTAAAAGGAGACCATTTCTGATACTACAAAACAAAAAACAAATGATTTTAACAACACATTAACACCACGTGGCAACCAGAATAATGTTTAATCAATGGGAAATACAAAACAAAGGTACAGTAGTGCATTCAATGGAATACAGAAAAATATATTAGAAAGCCACGAGAAGCAAATTCCACAGAACAACCATAAATTGTCCTAATCTTGTGCCAACTGATTTCCAATGTTTTGAAATTTTAATTAAAATAATTTTTTTTAATTAATTAATTTTAAATTTGATTGTTAAATTTCAAAAGTAGGTAGATGATGTTAATCTACTAATACATGCTGTCGGTTCCAAAAAACAGGAAGCAGTACAATCAACTTCACATTAAAAGTAAATTTGAATTGTCTGAGTTTGAATTAACATGAATCTCGTACTATAATTTTTATTATGTTGATAGTTTCATTTTCAAAATAAATCTGTTTCAAAAGCACAAGCTACAAAATTCTCAAAATAGATACATGTATAAATTAATGTTATACTCAAAAATAACAACAGTTAATTAATTTCTATTTTAGTTTTATAAGAAACTAAATATTCTATCATAATTAATGCACCTTTAAATGTGGTAATATTTGAATAATGCAAACATTTTTAGTCCAGTTAATGAGCCATCCTCAGGCATGGAGAATTGAAGGTGGAATGCAAAGAACACAATGTTCCTGATGGCCCATTAACTGAACCAAAAATATTAGTGTTATTCAAATTTCATCACTATTAAAAGTACATTAATTGAACTGAGTAATGAAATCACAGTAGCTAGATCATCCTCATCCTATCATATAAGTTTGTTTTCAAATATTTATTTTCTATTTATATATAAACAAATATATTCGTTCAAGTAAAGCACACTAAATATTTGAAATATTATTTATTTAAACTCAAATATCAATTTCTAATAAAATCAAGATAAAAAAATCTAATCATTTGCTATTTCTATGCATAATAATAATTAATAGAGAGGTTGCGTCCGACGTTTACAACGCGAAAACGTTTACGTCGGACGTTCATTGTCACCTTCCTGTGAGCCTAGAAGTTTAACAATGGCATTTGGAACGTCAGTAGAATCATGCTCGATGTTCCAAATGCCATTGTTAAACTTCTAGGTTCACAGAAAGGCGGCGATGAACGTCCAACGTACACGTTTTCACGTTGTAAACGCCGGCCTCAACCTCGCTAGTGTGTGTTTATTTTTAGAATTTGATATTTCATGTTTCTGAAGTAGACTAAGAGCATTTGAAGTAATTAAAATTTTTTGTTATTTTAATATCCCTTTTCATAGCAAAAAGGCATGGAAGACATAAAAAAATAACAATAAGTCATATTTATTTAATTAAATTTTCAGATTTGTAATCACTTAACTTTAATAAATCCAGAAAGTCAACCTTATTAATTTTAATAAAAAATGCATTACAGGGAAAATGGCAAGAACTATCTGATACCTGAATTGCACTTATAAATTTTCCATTTTATATTGAAAAAAATCATAAAAATGGAAAATAAAGGAAATATCATCAATGCATTTAAGCTAATGATTATAAAAATTAAAAAACAAAATAGAAAAGATTTTGCTGTGTTACAAAAGAATAATTTAAATGATAAGAAAAACTTGTTCAAGTTCTACCATATAATAAGACTCTCAGAACAATAAAAACATTATATTTATTAAATTTAATTATTTTTAAATTAAATCAATCACTCTTAAACTTTGTTTGAAATTAAATCAGTAATTATAAATAAATGAACAAAAATAAATTTAATATTCAGTGTACCTTATATGCTATTCTAATTTTAGTAATTTTCATACAAACTTAATTTTTAATGATATGCTTAATCATCTAACTTAACATAATGGTTAGATTGTTTATGGGGTAAAATATGAAGTTAATACCAAGTGTTAGTTTTCAATTTTATATATATGTTTTCTGATCATGGTATCTATCTATTATAAAAAGTGTTAACTGTCAACTGTGTCATTTTAGTTAGGTCATATTAACTTATCCTGAAATTGTGTTTCTTCGGAAAAAATTTTTTTTTATCACTTTCTTGATTCAGCAGAAGGGATTATGTTATATTTCATTTATGAGTGTGTAGCTTTTTATTCTAGTAAATCTATTCATCTGTATGTAATAGTTTTTGAAGAAACATGATGTCTTTCATCCTATCACGTCTTTCCTTTAAAAAATGTTTGTATTTCTTTAGAGAAGATTCCTAAAGTGAAATCTTTGAAACTGCATGACAAATCTTATAGATCACAGTCACTAGATTTTGTTCTATACTTGTTTATAAGACTCCGAAAGAACATTCTAATTTTTATAATTTTTCACTAAGACAGATATACTCTTTTAGGAATTCATATACTCTACACTGTATTTTTTTCCTTACCAAAACTTCAAATTATACTGTTTTCGCTTAAAAATTATTCAATCACAAAATGCATTGAAAAATCATCGGATCTGGTAATAAATCAGTAGTGATTGTAACACTATCTGGTGTATGATTTGGTTTATCATCTCAAAAAAAGAATGTTTGAAAATAGCTGCCATTGTTGTTGCAAAATAGATAAATATTTGAAGTGGTTCTCATTGCCAACAGATGGGATTGTACATTATTTGTAGTACAGTAATACCTCGACTTACACTACCCCGACTTACGCGAACCCGGAGTTACGCGATTTTCAAATCTCGTCGATTCGTCTTTTGTTTGAGCGCCACGCAACCCTTGATTACTCACTCCCCCCACACTATTGTTCAGCTTACATGTTCGGACGTGTCGCGCGGAATCGACACATAGCTACAATTTATTTTGTGTTATTTATTTCTATGTTTGTTATATCTACGGAGACTTGAGAGACTTACTATGTCATTCAAACGAAGCAGAACTAATTCTTCCGCATCAAACAAGAAAAGAAAAACTTTATCTTTGGAATGTAAAGTTAACATTGGATATGTTCGTAAAGTCGAACAAGTTAAGCGAGAATGAAGTCATCGTTATTCCTATTTCATTAGACTTTTCGAACGATTCGTTACTAATGCGTTTAACTCATTTGACTTCACGAACGTATCCATTATTAAAGACTTCGATACAAAAATGAAAATTTGTGAATCGGCAAAGAAGTTTGATCTACCGGAATTGTTGGTCAGAACAATTATAAAAGGCAAAGAAAAAATTCTCAAAGCTGTGAAAAATGTTCAATCTTTAAATTCAAGCATCATTCGTAAACATCACAGTATTATCGCTGAGATGGAAACAATGTTAAAATTATGGCGTGGTAATCAAGTAAATGTGGAAAATTGTGTAATAATAATTTGTTATATATATGTATTATCTAAGATTTTATTAAACATTTTTTTCTAAATTATTGTTTTCTTTAGTCTCCGGCCCCAATTAAAAATTATTTGTATGTATTTATATGCGAAATTATACCCCGACTTACGCGNTCACAGTATTATCGCTGAGATGGAAACAATGTTAAAATTATGGCGTGGTAATCAAGTAAATGTGGAAAATTGTGTAATAATAATTTGTTATATATATGTATTATCTAAGATTTTATTAAACATTTTTTTCTAAATTATTGTTTTCTTTAGTCTCCGGCCCCAATTAAAAATTATTTGTATGTATTTATATGCGAAATTATACCCCGACTTACGCGGTTACCGCTCAGTCCCACCTATTGAGTAAGTTCGGGGTATTACTGTATTTTGATTTATTTCTTTAGAATTAAGGCAATGTGGCAGAGAAAGTGTCAATATACGTAGGTGGTTTTTTTTTCGCTCTGATAGTCCATAAAAAAAAAGACAAGTGTAAATAACAAAATAAATTTATTACCAAAAGTTAGGTAAAAACATAGTTACTTATCAACATAATCACCATGAAGATTGAGACATTTGTCATATCATCATTAGTCTCGTACCTCTGCCCTTCCAGCCTCCTAACCACTTTTTCTGTTCAGGAAAGAGATGGAAGTCACTTGGTGCTAAATTGGGGTTATACTCTGGGTGTTTAAATTAAGGTGGTGAAGACTTCCACTCAGCTTGGAACTTTTTAATGTGTGAAAACTTCCACCTCTTTCCTGAACTGAAAATGTGGCTAGTAGGGCAGAGGTTTGAGACTAATGCTGATCTCAAAACAACGTTGTTAAGGCCATCTCAATTCACTGGCGGAAACATTCTACGACATGGGGGATGGAAAAGCTCGTCCACAGATATGAAAAATTCCTCAATCTTCACGGTGATTATGTTGAAAATTAACCATGTTTTTACCTAACTTTTGGTAATAAATTTATTTTGTTACTTACACTTGTCTTTGTTTTATGGACCATTGGAGCTTGAAAAAATAATCACCCTTGTAGTTAGGAAGGTAGTTATTTCTGCTGGGTAGCTTTTTAATTGGTATGCATAAGAAGTTTAATTCTTTATCTCTACTTTAAAGCTTCCAGGGTAGCAATAGTAAATATAAAATCATAGTGATATAATCTTACATTTACTGTTGTAGTGGCATCTCTTTAAGATTGGTGAATTGTACCATATACTGTAGTATAAAAAAAAAATAAAGTTCAATCGTTCTAGAACCGTCACGTGTCTCAGACCAATCAGTCGGCATCAACACTGTTTTGTGTCCCCATACCTGTATATTCTTTTTGGTCACATTATTTAAAAAATATTTATTTGATAAGAGTAAAAAGCTTATTAACTATAGTTAACATTAACTTGTTACAAGCAGTTTGTAATAACTGTATATAAAAAGAGTTCAATACTAACAAATTCATTTTATTAAAACATGTTTTATCTAACAATTTCACAATAAAGTATGTATATTAAATTTGTTATGGTTTATTAGCTGATAAGTATGAGATGACACTTTGAAAGACTAAAATGATACTGTAAAAAAATTATATAGCAGTAAATGTTAAACTTTAAAACATATTTTACAATAACATTCTATAAACTAATTTTACAAGCTAATATCAAAAATTTACAAAAATTAATCAAGTTAAGCAAGAACAAATAAATATTTTTTCTGCCGAGTACATTACTGCAGAAAAATATTTTAATTTTATTTATGCTATAAATATTCTAAATTATCGTTTATTTATATAACCTAAATAATCAATGAAGACAATAATTATTATCATTATTATCTTCATTGACTATTCTCACTCTAAATACTCTCACTATGATTCAAAACAAATTTTATCATCATATGATGAAAAACTAGAAACAATGTTTGATTATACAGTTATAAGAAACTGTTGATAAAAAACGAGCTTATTTGAGTTTTAATCAGACTACATTATATTAATTAATGGAAAACACATGCTGCTTTATCCCGAAAGATATCTAAACAAGGACCCAGTGGAACAGACAGAGCAAAGTTTCAACATCTCTAGATTTACCAGTAGACATTGTAATTAAACAAATAACACTAATGCAAAAAATTTTTATAGGCTATATTAATTAACATACTGAACAAAGAATTATTTTCTTCAATAGTTTCTAAAGTTGCAACAACAATGCATATAGCCAGGGCCGGCACGAGAAATAGCGGGTCCCGGTGCAAGATCATCATACTGGGCCTTTTAATAAAAAAATAAGAGTTTCAAACAACAAAATAATATTTTAATGGTAAACACACCATTCATTAAATACATTAGGAAAATTAGTTAACTTAGCGAATAATGAACGATCAATTTTTAAATTTCATAAATTGTGCAAGAATTGGATCATGCAGGATCCTTGTGCTCGCACCGCCCGGCCCTGCATATAGCATAATGCATACAGCGTGCAGTATATACCCGCATTTCTCAACTGGTAGTCTGAAGCCCATCGTGGCGCAGGGGTTTTAGGAATTTGCAACACAAGAAACATCAGAACCACCAGTATATGTCGTAGCATCGATCAAATCCTATTTAAAAATCATTTAAAATATTTACATGCACATAAAGCAAATTCTAATATTTTTAAATGAATAAATACAGGCAAGCACACTAGATATCTCATTAAACAATACTAAAAATATATTCAATTCATATAAGCATTTCTTATAATATATTTTAATATACCTAAGATAATGGATAAAGAATTCTAACATCTGTTATGACAATTTTTCAAATGACTATCATCATTTTAATTTCTTTTCATTGTAATGCTTAATATACTTTTGAGATAAATCACTTAGAGATAAATTTCCATTGATTTATATGAATTCTGGCACAACACAAGACAAAACATGACATTGAAATACTATTTTCTTCCAGTTGTTTACTAAAACAATAGTAAAACACTACTGACAGTTGTGTGTACCTTTAAGCTATAACTCAATTAATAAGCATTTTAAAGTAATTAAGATCATTACGATAAAATAAGAATCTTACCAATTATCGTAATAAAACTTAATTTTCCACACCTTCCCATTTCAAACAGAATTCTGTCATTAAACATTACCAAACTGTCTACAAAAACGATATCAATTTTACATTTATTCTGCAATTTCTCCGTAATTCGAGCGCTATTTTAATTCTAATTAAAGCCGACAGAAATGCTTAATAGGCATTTATAATCCATGCCGGAAATAGACAGCATATACACGTGTTTTATTTATATTTGTCAATTTCTATTATTATCGTTATTTCGGTTAGTAACCAATTTTCTAATACTATTGTGTCATCTGGTGTCGGAAATTTTTAAAAATTAAATTATTTCATTTTTTTTTCTTTTTGCAATTTTTACTTTTGTTTTTATTAAAAGTGAAATATATTTTGTTTAATTGCACGGTTATTTAAATTTAAATATATAAAATATATTAAAATTCATTAATTCGTACTGCCATCTATCGTTTAGATTATTTAACAAATGTATTTTTTATTACAAGATATTTATTATACGTGATTAAATATGATTTAGATATAATGATTTTTATTCTTATTATATATATATAATTCCTATTTTTATAAAACTATTTCTATTGATACGAGAAAAAAATGTAATTTCTATTCCGAAACATAGAGGGAAGCACTGATAAATTTTAAATACTGTATTATTTTATATGTAAAAAAAATAAAATTATATAAAATTCAAAAATTTTAATACACAATTTAATAACATTAATCATAAACAAATCTGGTTTAAATTATATATATATAATTAACATTAATATAATTCAGTTGCATCTGGTACAGTAATCATGTTTTTAAAACATATGACACATTGTAAATATCCATCTAAAATTAAATTATAATAATTTTAATAAAAACAAATATTTCAATTATGATCGATTAGTAGAACAGGTCGCATGTTATTGCAACATAGAAGATGTTAGCGGTTTCTCAGATAGAAATCTCGTAATAGTAAGTAAAGTGNTGGTTCCCACAGCAGTAAAATTTAAAATTTGAAAATAAAAGATGTTAGCGGTTTCTCAGATAGAAATCTCGTAATAGTAAGTAAAGTGTTTTAAAAAAAAAAAATAGATAAGAAAATATCAAAACAGCATTTTGACGGAGGCGATCTCAAGGTTAACAACTTCTTTCTTAATTTAAGAAACCGCTATTGGCCTACTCCCTAAAGCAATACGCCTTTTTAAATCCTTCCTTTTTGCTAGGGTCTCTGTCCTCTTTTCAGGTGATGCATCCTATTCTAGTAACTTTTTACTTACTATTTTTCTCACTATTAATCGCTCAGTTTACTTACTTTTGCATTACCAGAATAAATTGTATGAGTTTATATAAAACGAAATGACTTACGTTTGTATTTTAAAACGCGTATAAATGAACTTAAATTTATATCAAATACAGTTTACATTTAGAACAAATGCGCATATTTTTTGCTGCGTTACAGATTTCAACACCCACCTCATCGCAAGAGAAGGATTTCCATTTACTTTTTGGATTCTACATAAAGTGTAGGTGGTAAGCGTGGAAGGAGACACACAAAAAAAGGTTCCTAAAGAAGAATAGGATACGTGGGTTGATTCGTACGTTATTTCATTTTAGTAGAATTCAATAAACATAAAGGACAAAATATAAAATTTAATTAAGAATAGATTTAATCAAAAGACACATATAGCCTATAATTTCACTGCAAAATAATAATCTCCTTCTTATCTGAAATTCACAGGAAACAACAATATACTATACACATTACAATCTACAGTCGACCCCCCTATAACACTGTTGATTTTTCCGTTTTATATGAATTCCATGTTTTACGAGTCACTTAGATTTTAGAAATACGTGTGCCGGGCTGTGAACGGCACACGTATTTCTAAAATCTAAGTGACTCGTACAACATGGAATTTTTATTTAATTAATCACTGTATTATAAATATTCTAAGTCTGTTTATAATGACTTCTAGAACTTTTTTCATTATCTCATCTTCATTTATCTTACATTTAATAATAAATATTTTAATATAAATTAACAATATAGACTAAATATAAACTCATTATAAATTATCAGGAATGCTTAATCACAAATGAAATTCTTTATAACTAATAATAGACTAGTCACAAATGTATGCCATACAATTTATCTCGATAATATTTTAATAATAAGTCTTGTGACATTAATGATTTAATTGTTATTCGGCTTATATTTTTAAAACTTTAAATCAATAGAAAATAGCTTGATTAATGGCGACGTATTAGCCTTTTTTTCCATTTTTAAAATTGTAAAGTTGATTTATGCCGCGATAAGTAGATTCTAATTTTTCCGCCCGAAACGAACGTCATAACTTCGGGCTTAAATAGAAACATAAAAAGAAAGGCGGGAATCGAACCCGGATCCTTCTAAAATAATCACGACCGAAGTGACTTTTTTCAATAATAATTCAACTTTTATAATACATATTTAATCGAATTCATAAAAGAAATTATCGTTTCATTTTTAATTTTATTATATTTTTTTATTCCTCACTACTTATGAAGTAAATAATTAGAAAACAAGATTTTTTTTAACATTGAACAAGTTACCTACATACGAAAATCTCCATTCTTCCGCATTTTCTGGTAACTCGGAGTTCCTGGATCGTAACTTTGCCACATTGCTATTTACATTGTTTCATATAAGCAGGAAGTCCGGATTACAAGTGACCGAGTTCACAATGTCGTTCGTCTTCGTTGGTAAACCTCGACCCAACTTAAAGCTCTCCTCTCTCTCACTTATTAGTCACAAAGAAAAAGATGCATATTTTGCCTTTTTTGTGATTAATAAGTGACTTTAATTACACTCAATAGACTACATAAACGAAAGGAGATTTATCAGATGGGTCATCATTTCAGAACCGGTATTAAGTCGCATAAATTTATATAATTCTTGAGCTTAGACATTTCTTCTGGTTAGTAAAATGGCAATAGAAAGAGGACAAGCGCAGTGGCGCACAATTGCAAAAAGGGCAATTGCCTAGGCCCCCACCGACAGGAGGCCCCCCCATACTAATCTTTTATAAGAAAAGATTTCCCTCAAAAAATTCCCTCCGGGAAAAAGTCTGATGTCAACACCGGTTAATAATATCGAAGCAAGTGGCGCGCTATCCTATGGGGAAAAAAGGCCAATTGCTTGGGCCTCCACCAATATAAGGCCTCAAACCAATCTATTATAAGAAAATGCTCTTCAAAAATATTCCCTCGAAGATAAACGTCTGAAATCAACACCGTACGTGGGGCCCTCTAATTCAAATTTGCTTAGGGTCTATGAAGTTATAACACACCACTGATCGAAAGAGAGGATGTTTCTGTACAAAAACTATCCAAAATAATTTATTACTGATTTATAGTAACAGTTCAATTAGAAAGATTACAACTTTAAGGTTAATAAAATTATTATTATTATTTGAATTATTTTGAACGGTTCATTTGAAATTAGAGATTGTGTTGAAAAATTTTAACTTGACCCAAATACGTACAGCATTTATACAGAAGTACGAAGGTTATTTTAAAAGAATGATACTCTTTTACATCTTATATTTTTGCACAATATGAATATAAGTACTTTAAACTAATTGTATTGAGAAATTAAATATAGGTCTATGATATAAAATTAGGTTAGAATAGCATTGAAAGGTTGTAGGAAGAAACTTCCTCCTACTTGAAAATCATTTAATAAATAACTAATAATTTATTAAAAGCACGAAAATGTTGTTTTATATGTGCACAATGAATTAATAAAATCTCTGTAAAGAAATTAAAATAATCCATTAAATTTATTTTTTTGACATTTTTGGATCCAAAAATGCAAAAGCAAAAACAAAAAACTGTTACAAAATTCTATGCTTATCGGAATCCATTTTGTATTATCTCTCAGGACTGGATGACCCAAACATTTTGAAACTTGGCATTTCTATACATGGGGCATTGATGTTATTTAATTTTAATGGTTAAAGATTAAAGGGGTGGGGAGATAGAAGGAATGGTCTGTCATATCTCCAGGTCAGACAATGAAAATCTTACTTATTATTGTCATTTACAATATTTAGAAAAAAAATTATCTCTACCCTCAAAATAAAGCCTTTTGCCTGTTTATAATAATAATAATAGTAAATCCACAAATAGGATACAAAATTAGCCATATTCTATACAATGTTGTTTTAAGTGAATGCTACCATACTGAATAAATAAATTTATCATTCTGTCAGTATCACATTAATTTGAAGTTAAGAAAATTCTTCTGGAATTAATTAAATTTTCTTTTTCCTTTCTTATTTTCAACACTCCATTGAGCTTATAAAAAATATAATTAAATTTTATATTAAAACAATAATTTGTTTTGTATTTCATTTTTATATAAACTTATCTTTTGTCTCCATTTTTATGTTTCATACTTTTAATTTCCGAATCTAACAATTAAACAGGCAAAAATTTGTTTTTTAAATTTGTAATTTTTATTATTAATGTAATAAAATGAAAACATTTAATTGCTGGACGTAAAAATGTTGTGTTGTTCATTTAATAAATTAATTTTTATACTTTATCTGTATATCCTTTTATTTTTATTACTATAAATTACTATATACTCTTACTAATAAACTTAATGTTTTGATAATTTAATAAACTTATTACATATGACTATAAAAAAGTTTTAAATTTGTATATTACTTTAAAAACCACGCGTTTAAAACCTTATCTAGTAGCATTTCAAATAAGTAAACAATTGTATTTTTATTTAAAATTACTAATACTACATAATTAAAAGTTATTGTCTTCCGAAAACGTCTTCCTTTCCTCATATTCGAGAATACGTATTCGAGAGACGTATAAAATGCTTCATTAAACCGAAAGCATCGACATTTTTTTCTCGTGTAAACTCAAGTCGCCCGCTGCCACATTGACATTTATAATCAGAACATTGACATAATTCGTTAATATACAGTTACTAAATTTTAAAATAAATATCCCTATGAATAAAAGCATGTACTTATGATTGGCAACACTAGGAATTAGCAGTCCAATAGCCAGACCCTCTCGCACAACCTATGACGACAGGCAGGATTATTGCTGGTGTACACAGCTTCTTCTGCACTAGGCCAAGTCTAGTTGTAACATAAAAATGTCGCTTTATTGTTGTAGCCTTTTATAACTCCGGAAATTGTTGAAACACAGTTTTGATGTGTCATCGCCTATACGGCTACACACATGCATATGAACTTAATGAATATATTATGACGACAAAAAAGCGTTTCACTAATTTGTCGATTATGTACACAGTCTAAAAGTTTCGGCCTTCTATGTTAATTAGAAGTGACATTTACATCTCAAGATTTAAGGACACGATACAAAGCACGTTAAATGATGTCATGTGCTCTGCAAAAGCTTTTAATAATGATAATAATCAAAGCGTGGCTAAGATCAGGAAATCGTTGGTAACTAGTTGGAAGTCTGGTCCTTTAAAAAAGAGTGGATTAGATTGATAGTATAACGTAACGTAACACATGGAGGCACCAAGGGGAAAGTCCCAAAAAGTCCTCTTGGTATACTGGCCCCTTAATTAGGTGTTAGACACATAAAGAAAACTCGGAAAACTTCACTTGGCCATTGGTGGGTCTAAAAATATTCACTGCATATAAAAAACGTTTCTGTTTTATTGTTTTGAAAACTGTTGTTTTAAAGACATTTAAATTTAAAAATCACATAAGCTTTAATCATTTTTTACAATAGTTCCAAAAAGGTTGGACCTCTCTTGCCCTGAAAGTGTAATTTTAACCCTGCTAAGTACTGAAATAATATATGCTCATGATATGCAAACTAGTAATATATAAGCCTAGTTTAATCTCATCTTTTCACTGGTCAAGTGTATTTTGAATGTTCTTCGTCACGATTATCAGCTTAATTAGGGTTGCATAATTGCACGAGGCTGAGAACAGGAAAATAAAATTACGTTACCAAAGTCCCGGGCTCGCGTATTAGGATCTCGCGAATTGCTTATGACTTATATAGACTATCTTCATGTCTAATTTCACGAGACATTTCTCTACAGCCTGACACTGTAATTTCCTCGTCAATTGCCAAACCTGTTTTTAAACTTTTGACATATCTTCTGGAGTGCTATTTATAATGTTTTCATAGATATTACATGAAAATAAAGTGCTGTTTCTTCTATTATTCAGCGAATATTTAGCAATAACATTTGTCTGTTCTGTCTTCTATCTACAATTCAGCCAAGACAAAACCAGAACTTTCCTCTTTACCATAAAAACGCCCATTCACAATATTCTCTTGCTTTCGCCATCGGTTACAATAAAATCTTTCTTTCCCATATTTTTGGCAAATTCTTCTGCATTAAAAACATTATTGGCTCTTAACATGTGCATATTTTTTTTTACAAACATTACTAAACAAACTCCAAAGCTTCACTATTTTTTCCTGATGAGATTTCAATCGATTCGAATCGTTATGCTAACATTTTTATTTAAACGACATGGCTTATTCTTATTATTTGTTTAATTGAGTAATTTTAACTGTTTCGTCAATTGCCTGTAATTGACTTTCTAACTTTAGCAAATTTAAACTTATCATCAGCAACATAATGATAATTATAAGCGAACTTCTTATTACCACTATCGTAACTAGCTTTTCATATATCCTATGCAAGGTTTTATTTTTTGGATCCTTTAATTTTTGGGGGCAGGAAAATAATATACTGTAATAATAAAATAGATATGATAAAACAAATGCTTATAAGTTATCTATACTAATATTATAAAGAGGTAATGTTTATATGTAAGTTTGTTTGCAGCAGGTAATCTCCGAAACTACTCATCCGATTTCAAAAATTCTTTCACCAATATTTAGAATGGAACTTCAGGGTGGACATAGGCTGTATATTATTCCGTTAAACATTCATATAAATTAAATTATATCATCTAGGGTTAAGGCTTTTATGTCCAACAGATGGCGCTACGAGTACGACGCCCTAAGTTTGCTTTTCTGTGAGGCATTATGCTTTTCTGTGAAAATGAACTAAAGCGGATCATCTGTCTATTTATATAAATAAAAATGTAATGTTCGTTTGTTCCTACCGATTCCTTTGAAATTTTGACACAACGCTGCATTCGAATACGCACGTGTTTTTATATAATATACATGTCGAAATCCCCCTCCGGGAGATGGACGGGATTAAGGCTTACCGTAAAGAACTCTACTTCTATTTATACTATTTTAGATGCAAGTTTTTGCGTTTTTGATTGCGTTTTAATAGGGTACGTCAAGAGAATGTACACTAAGAAGAAATTTTTCGATATTCCCCCCGCGGGGGAGAGAGACAGGATTAAGGATTACCATGAAGAACTTGGATTCTATTATACTATTTTAGATGCGGGTTTTTGCGTTTTTGATTGCGTTTTAAAAGTGTACGTCAAGAGAATGTACACTAAGAAGAAATTTTTCGAAAAATTTCCCCCCCCCCACGGGGAAGTGTTATAAATTTATAATAGATACATTTTGAGCCACAACAACGCGTGGCAGGGTCTGCTAGTTTTGTATACACAAGAAACATTTGAGATAATTCACATGTATTTATAAACAAACATATTATTACAGTATATTTGACAATTTTTTGTCAGTCCCATTTCGAGGACCCCTTCGTCCCGAATCCCGTGTCTCTGCACCTGTTGCATCTACACTGTTAATTACAATAAGCGAAAATTTTGTAATGTTATCTATGTTTTGGAACACGTTGATTCTGATATTAGATGATTGAACAGCGATTACAATAAGCGGCAACTACTGTATTTTTATTTTTTCTGCTTAAAATATTATTTTGTTTTAATGTCCTATGATAAAAAAAAATTCTTACTATTTATTTATTTACTTACTTTGTTACTTACATATAAATCTATCTTTATAAATGTTAAATCTACATATTTTTATTACATACTTTCAATATAAGACGATTTAGTTCATAGATTAACACTTTTTTTATTACAGTTTTTATAACATAATGAAATCAATATCTAAATAATAAGATGCTTAATATTTAGTTGTGTAGTTTTATTGAATAATACTGTATAGGGTATAGCAATATACAGAATTTATCGATATTCTGTAAATCAAAGTACTTCTTCTTTTCTACTTTAAACTAAACCTACAGTTTATAGCTTTAAAGGTACAATTTTTTTCTTTTTTTCTAAATTTAGTGATATTTTGGTAAAATAACTGGTAACATTTATTATCGTTCACAACGTAGAAAAATAAAAAATTCTAGTTAATTTGAAAGCAAAATTCTTTCTTTATCCATCCAACCTGCATTTGAAAGATTGCATTTGAAAAATTTTCTCTTTCAATTATCAAAAATGGCATGGATTAAAAGCCGTATTTTAAGGGTTTTGTTCTTGCTTCATCCATTCATTTCTGGATAATGCCAGCTTTATCCGCTTTGCTTTGTATAAATAAAGTTTAAAACGAATAGATTTAATCAAAAGACACATATAGCCTATAATTTCACTGCAAAATAATAATNACATTCCAAAGATAAAGTTTTTCTTTTCTTGTTTGATGCAGAAGAATCAGTTCTACTTCGTTTGGATGACATAGTAGAGTCTCTCGAGTCTCCGTAGATATAACAAACGCAGAAATAAATAACACAAAATAAATTGTAGCTATGTGTCGATTCCGCACGACACATCCGAACATGTAAGCTAAACAATAGTGTGGGGGGAGTGAGTTATCAAGGGCTGCGTGGCGCTCAAACAAAAGACGAATCGACGAGATTTGAAAATCGAGTAACTCCGGGTTCGCGTAAGTCGGGGTAGCGTATGTCGAGGTATTACTGTACATATAAGTATATTATTTATTAAATTATATAATGTAATAACTTGTAACTTATATATACTGATGAAACAATAAAGTATTAACTTAAAATTGCTTCTGTACAGTATATACATTTGAACTGGATCGGAATTTACTGGTAAAATTCATCCGATAGTTGATTTATTTTTCATTATTTTTACAGAAAATATGTTTTGGTTGTTGTCTCATACTCGAGTATGATGTAATCTTTTTAATGACACTTATCAGACTTTTAGTAATAAATAAATTCAATTTTTATTATACTATTTATTTAGTGCACAAGCGTAAAATGGTACAAGAGAGCTAAAAATTTAAGATAAGTTTTTGAAGTATATAAGAAAAAATATATAGAATAGTTATTTAACAAATTAAAATATTTTAAAATTTACAATTTGCAGAGAAAAATCCGGTTGAATGAGAGTAAAAGCTGATATAGGTCATGGGAATTCTCAGGAGCCAAAGTCACGTTTGTGGTATACGCCATTCATAAAAGATCTTATTTAATGTGATTCATATTGCGATAGCACACAGATTACCGCATTTTGACGGGTAAACATTCGAGAATGTAAACTCGTTACAAGTATTTGTAATTAAATTTTCTGAACTATGTAAGAATGTGATGCCTTAGTTCGAATTTAGGTTGTTCTAAATGGTTGATTGATTCGATTCGCTTTCCTCGGGCTTTACAACTTTAACCAGAAAATAGTTTTAATCAGTTTTCGAGTTATGTTTTATTACAAAATTTTCATAAATCTCACCAATTAAATATTAATATGAATAAATAAAACTAACATGTATTGTACTTTTGGACAAGGATTTCGAATGAAAGAAAATCAATTTCGTTTTAGAAAATAATAGGGAATTGAAATAATGAAAAAGAAAATCGGACAAATAAAACTTTTTTAATGTTTTCTATTTTGCAATTCTTTTTTTTTTATTGCCATGGAAGCAAATAATCAAAAATATATATTTAGATTTATGTTTCTATAAGTAGCTTAGCTGTCTCAAAACAATAGAATTGAAGGCAATTACTTAAGAGGCAATTGCAGAAAGTAAAGAAAGCTTTCCGGAAACTTCCCCGGAAGGAATCACTAACCGAGATATTTTCTTTCTCACGAATTAAAGAAAGTTTCCTTTCTTCCGTTTCCCGAAAATTAAGCAAGCATATCTCTAGGTCACGTTTTATTTTTTTTCTATTAGAAAATGCAAAATATCTGTAAAACCAATTTAACCTTTTCAATGATAATTTAATAATAAACCATAATAATGAATAATTGATTTATTTAATATATATATATATAATTTTATAAATATTTATATATATTTCTGGCTTCTTTCCGTCCTGTGGGCATTAAGAGTACTTTTTCCCATGCCCGTCGTGGGTTTGTTCGGGTCCATAAAAGAAGCTACCGGTGGTGAAGATAGGTCCCAACATATTTATGACGGACCGTCCATGAAAAATTCCCGGATTCGATTTCGGCAGTGGCGCGTTCTAACTCTTCATGGGGCCTAGGCGAATTTAAATTAGGGGCCCCATTATAGTGTTGACTTCAGACATTTTTCTTCGAGGGTATTTTTTAGGGGGAATACTTTCTTATAATAGATTGTATTGGGAGCTCCTGTTAGTGGGGACCCAATTTTCCTCATAGGATAATGTGCCACTGGATCTCGGAAGCTGATGCCTTAACCGCCTCGGTTATCCGGCTATCCATGTTTATATTTACTTCGTATAAGGATAAATGATAAATACTCTAAATCATAATTTTATTTAATAATATTATTCGTAGAAATGGCGAAATTGCTATAAAATAACCTCAAATATATATGAAATAATGTATAGGAAAGTATTTTTAAATTTAAAAATAAGAAATTATTAATACTTTTATGAGACTACAATGAACGTGAATTTTAATTTTTTCATTTTCAAATTTCTTTTATGTAATTTTTTTTCTTGTTTTTACTACATACAATTTTATTTTAAGTATTTTAATAGGAAATGACCCTGGATACACTTTTATCAGTTAGAATAAGTCTAGCAACTTCTATTTCCCGAGGCATGCATCAAGTTAAAGGTCTGCTTTATATATTAATTAATTTAAAAAAATAGGAAAAACATGATAAGTAGAAACGATAAAAGCAAATGTAGGAAGCCATTTATTTTCGTTTTATATTAAAATTTGAAATAATTGTATACGCTCGATGATAAATTATGGAAATACGTAATGATAAATGGTTGTTTCTTATGTTTTTATAGGGAAAATTTTTTAAATTATATACGTCGATTTTATTATACAACTTTTAAATCTTAATATAATGAATCATTTTCTTAACCATTACTAATTTGACTTAGAAACCGAATTGAAAGAACACATGGACAGTCCAATGACATCAGATTAGGTCCGGAAGAACAAACGTGTTACATTCAACTAATGCTGGAGGCCAAGTTGCCAAAGAAGCGGGTCAGCAGTCTCGAGCAAACCTCAGCTCGAAAGCCTATAGGTTAAGCTTACAATATAGGCTTTTCTTTTCCTGTTCTTTTTCGCACTACTTGCGATGCAAGTGTTTATTAATCATTTGTAAAAATTTTAATTGTATACTTAGTTTTTAAAATTTCTAAGTATACAATGAAAATTTTTACAAATGATTAACAAATACTTGCACTAATAAATGTATAATAAACCATAAATTTTAGAAATCCAAGAAATGTAATATCTATAGAAATTATGAAAGGAGGATATGATTTTTATTTCTAAAGTAAAGATGGTGTTAATGTGGTAAAATCTAACATGCATACATATACATGCAACATACATAACCATCTATGTATATATACGTTTACAGATTTATACAGAAATTAAAGGTGTACAGTACTTTTGATTTTAGGAAAAGCAATTAGAAATGAGTGTATAGACGATGTTAATTAATTTAAATGATGACTTTTATATTTTTATTTAAGGATTTACTTAGTAGTGCTGATGTCTGACACTGTATAGTATTACACGGAGAATTTTAAGAACCAATGAAGTGTTTTTGCAGTAAAAGAGCTTAGAAAGACGTGACATCATTAATATCCGGGTATCAGAATTAAAAACCGGCAGGACCTGTCCGCTTGTGTCACGTGGTTCACAGAGTCAGTCACCGAACTTACCTGTTGCACCGTTAGTCTATTAGGATAACGGTACAGAAGCAATCGTACACTCTTTTAGCTCTGTGATGAATGACACAATTGCTCTGATTTGATATAGATAAAACGTCGATTTGCTTTTGTTGGAACTTTAGCATGAATTTTTTAGATTTGTAGGAATACTCCTATCTGGATTTAATTATTCGTGCAGGTACCATGCGGTTCTCTTCGCTCTTATGTGGATAATCTTGTGATGCCTACTGCATCGAGGCCGTGCTCTTGGGCACGGTGTACCAAGAGGGCGAATAGGCCTATATCAGAATGGATTTTTTTGTTTTTCGGATTAATAATTATATTGCAACAATCAGGTAAGTTTATATTTATAAAATTATATTGTAAATTTAAAGCGAATAAGTTTTAAAATCTGGTTAGTTTACATTATAAACCTTTGAAAAATTTGCCCGTTTCAAGTTCCACTTCATAAAATAAGAAGTCTGCGAAATTAAATCAGGATTTTTATATAAAAAGTTATGCATATCAAAAACAGCGGGTGATCTCGATCTGAAAGTGTTTTCTATTCTTAATCCGACAGATAACAATGGAAAGCAAATTGATGTCGCGTAAAAAGTAGAGCACAGATTAAAAGAATACTAACTGAGGATTTTAAAATTTCAGTCTTCAGATACGAATCAAATTACAACGACAATAATGATGGCTACATCAAATTTTACATAGCGTAATCCAAGACAGAACGATCATTTTTATCGTTTCTTTCTATTATACAGTTTTATATCAGTTCGATTATATATTTCTTGATGAAATTTCGTAATTTTTTCTGAAATTCTTAGCAAAAATTCAAATCTATTCACACAACTAAGAAGGTTTGTCAAAACCTGTAATTAGAGAATAAAAGACTGGAACAAGAAGATACGATGGAATCGAAACCATTAATATTCTAATTGGAACTTCAGGTTTTCTTATCATTATCTAATTTATAACCATTGAATTGAAGATATTAATTGTGAATTTTATTGTTAGAAATAATAACATACAAAATTCAAACAGTCACTTCATTCAACAATATAAAAGAAGTGTTTAACTGCTTTAATGTAAGTAGCAAATTTGGAATGAATGGGATTTAAAAAAGAGAAATGGTTTATTGCATTGATAATTGATTTAATAAAATTGATAATTTTATGAAGAAAAGAACGTTAGCATTATTAAATTATTTTTATTTCGTATATTAAGAAAACAGTCTGTGATTAATATGAATTTCGAATATAGAGAATCTAATGAGTACTAGAATAATGATAAGGGATGTTTTGATCGTTCAAAGCGTATATGATACGAATAATTATTTATTTAATTATATTTTCTTATAAAAATGAGAAAACTTGACATTTAAACAAAGAAATTGTTTACATTCCTAAAAGTTGCAGACCTTCGAATTAGTCAGTAGAAATTTCAAGTTATTCGTATTATTGTTCCATTTAATGCAAGTTAAATTATAGCAATATTACAATTTTATACAATAAAAAAATATATATTATAATCTGTAGAAGTTTAACGTTTTTTGTTTGTAATTAAAGGAAATTTGTGCTCATTATAATGCTTTGATTTTTACGTTTAAGTTTTTGAGCCACGGATCTATATTTGTAAAGTTACGGTCGATTACACCAACAAAAAATTCAGACAAGTTCTAAAGGAAAAAAAGAAGTGTAATAACAAGATAAAACAGTAAAATGTAGAATATAAGTGAGAGCAAGAACCGACATAAATGACGATAAATATAGGATTAAAAATATCAAGACTAATCCAGAAACAAAAAAACTGATGGCAGATGTCACGAGCAATTGTACGAGCAAACAGTAGTGCCAGATGTTTATCAACATGCGAAATAATTTTTTGATTTCGATCTCATTAACAAAGACCCGTTTTCTTTATTACATCCGTATTTTACTGTATTAACAAAATTTTCATAAATACAGAAACCAAATGTACGAAATTCCACTAACGCCATGTTTGTTTGTTGCGTTATCATCAAAACATTCCGTCTGTAGGACGGCGAAACCTGTTCTCCCAGCCATTTTAGGTCAGCAGTTCAATCCTGAAGAAGAGGTCGACTGGATCTCAGCCTTGTCCATATGTAGGTTGCTTGATTTCCCATCTAGCTGAAAAGAAGTAACAGCACCTATTGCTTTCTAATAGTTTTTACAGCGCTTTATGTCAATTGGAATTAGAACGTCGTTTCAAAAATTTATGATTTGTATTGTTTCTATTGTCCATTGTAGTCTTAATGCGTTATCATTTGTCTACCGTTACAGGAATAACAAAACTTATACGAAATCGATAAAATGCATGAAAAAGTCTCTTAATATAATGATTATTTACAACACATATAGATATTTCGAGATCAAAAAGTCTTTCATTTATAGAACCCCTTTTACTTTTCGTAATAATGCCTATAATTTTCAATGTCTTTAACAAAATAGTTTTCTATAAAAAAAATACTGTGGTTTATTCCTATTCAGTTCAAACTTTAATGCCTTGATAACTTTTCGTTTTTTCATATTAGCATTTTTTCAATGACCTATTCAGCGAAACAAAAAGAAACGTTTTTTTAAGAATTAAAAATACAGTAATTGTTAGAAAAATCTCAAATATTTATATTTAATTTAGACCCTAAATTTAATCTATAGTTTATTTTATTAATATATATACTGTATATTTAGCTTTAAAAATAAGTGCGATTCCTTGAAACGGAATGCAAATGCATACAGAATAATTTGCAAAAAAATAATAAAAATCTTTATTTGGTTCATCGAAATGAATTTGTTTGCTCTCTTTCTCCGCGATTGATAGCCTAGTTATTAGAAATTTTGATGTACGTTGCTTTGTCCTAAATACAATAAGCCCTATATTTTACGATACATTTAAAAATGTCATAGTTGCTTATCGAGTCTTTCGAGTAAAGATTTGTTTTTTATTCTAGTTTTTCGATAAAATCCATTAACAAAAAAAAAAACGTCTCGAATAGATGAAAATCAATAAATGAATCTTCCAATGGGATCACTTTTTGTTAAGAGATTCGATTATCAGTTATTTAAAATAAAATTAAGGTCATCGATTATCGTCTAGGTTAGTTATGTTACAATTTTTTTACTGTATTAACGAAGATAAAAATTAACAACAGTTAATGTTTTAAATTCTAAACTTTGAGGAAAGACGTACCTTTTTTTTCTCTTCAGAATATGCATTTTATAGCTTCGAATTAATTTAAAAAGTTTTATAGATTTACGTGATACGAGTAAACACAATTCGCTAGTGAGCTATTTTTATAGTTTACTGTTTTAAAAATAATCTTAACACGTTTATTTCATCAAAATCTCTTTCCTAGAAGGACGGAAACAAGGACAAGGTTTAACTGGTATGAATCCTTATTTTAAAATAAATTTGTTACAGATTTAGTAAACTTTAATATATTTTTACGCTACTTAACGAAAAGAAAATTTATACGATACATAAACTTTTATTTCTCACATAAATTTATTATTAAAACTGTTTTTAATTATTTTATTTTTTTGTGAAAACTAAAATAATAGGTACATATATTTTAACTGTAAAGCGTATATAAAAACAAATCAGGATTTTTCTGAAAAATTCGAAAACCTGCTGCCTGTATCCTTTAAATTTTTCTCCTTTGAAATAATTGGCTTGCTGCCATTGAAACTGTTCGTTACAGTAGCGAAATTTAAATTATTGTGCACAAGAAACGAGATTTTACATATTATTATTAATTTAAAATTAATGAATATATATAAAAACGAACATTTAAAATATTATATCATAAAGGAGAGAGAAAGAATCCAATCAAATTTTATATATTTTGTGAAATAAACTTGCAACTAATGTTATTGAAAAAAAAACCCTTTGATATCCTATCTTAAATTGAGCAGATGCTTCTGTTCTAAAGTTTGCGGGTTAAACCGAGACAAGCGCAGCTAGAATAAGAAGTCATTATCTTGTTCGGTCGTCCACATCTACCACAAACAACAAATTGTACCTGTCTCGCCCTATCGCTTCTCCATGTGATGTGGTCCTGGCTGCTTACCTCGATAACTATGCAAGACGAAAATAAAAATTATACCTAATCTTTATCGGCACGAAGAAAATAATTGCAATATATTAACTCGTTTGTACTGTACCTAGAAAAATGCGATTGTTTAATATTCAGTAAAAACATATGAACTTGTTAAATCATTTGTCTATAATTAATAATTAATTTCGGCTTTTTAACACGTAAATTTATTCTTGTATTATTTTCATTTTGTTTTTGTAATAATCAAAGTTGTGGTATATAATGTATAAGAGAAGAAAGAACAATATACTTTTATACTTTATTCCCTCTCTCTCTCTCTCTCGGCTTATAAACAAATTGATGCGTAAGATTATACTTTTAAGTAAATCTGATTTGAGTCCATTAAGCGATACTAATTAATTTTATTTGATTAAAATTTTTAGTGTATTTCATGTTCCCTTCACTTAACTTAAAATTTCCTTATCATTTGGAATGATATTTTTCCTTCGTTTTCCTTTACTCTCACAATTAAAAAGTAATTTATCAATTTATCACTTAAGTTAGTTGTTTCCTCTTCTTTAAAAATCAATTAATCCTATAGATAGCTTGCCATTTCCGTTCTTAAATTTTATTCAGAAACTATATATAAATATTTTTTTTAATAATAAATTTCTAAAATTTAAATTGTATATTTTANATAAAGTTTAAAATGAATAGATTTAATCAAAAGACACATATAGCCTATAATTTCACTGCAAAATAATAATCTCCTTCTTATCTGAAATTCACAGGAAACAACAATACTGTACACATTACAATCTAATTTAAAATGTTTACTTTAAAAAGTAATCAAAGATATCAGAGTCAAATTTTTTAAACAAAACTTCATATTTTAGTAAATATTTTTCTAAAAAATACATTTTGAAATGAATCAGATATCCGTTATTTATTCTATTTATATAAACAATAGAACGTGTACAGCATATTAAATGGGTTCAAAATAATTAAAGTAATTTGTATGTTTTTTTTTAAGAAATCGAAATTGTATTTAACAATATCTAGGCGTGTCTCCTACAAATCTGTACAAATTTCAATATTATTATTTTTCGGTAATTTCAAATAATTGTACACACATACATTTTTTTTAAAATGCTCTTGATTCCATTTACCGAAAAAATTACATAAATAACGTTCCATTTTAAAAATTGAAACATTAAATGAATTACATCGAAGTAATTGGCAGATTGTATATTGAAAACCGACGGAAATGAATGCGTGGTAACAATCACTATTTCACCAAAGAAAGAATACAATAGAAGTAGATCCTTCAAACGACACTATGAGTTTTCGCCCAAGTTTCCAGTTTGGCTGGCAATCAGTCCAAAAAGCCGTTCATAGGCCTGTCACGGCTCTTCATCACCAAGTATATTGTAATGCATTCACAAGACACTAGTATCCTTCCTAAAGAAATACTACTCTAACCAAGCCAAGGATATGTCTTCTGACTAGATAGAACCATCGTCCATTATGCTCACAACACAGTTGCTAAATTTGGATAATTACGAAATTCGATATATCTCCCTGAAGCCAACATTGAAAACATTTACGAAAATGATTGAGAAGTTGGATCTGCGAAGGAATTGGAGGACAGGATCAAGACCAAACTTTGCCACTTCAAAATTGACCATTTCTGGACGTTAATGGAACAGTTTAGGACTAAGATTGAAGCCGATCGCGGTTCTAAACATCTCATATGAACGTTAAACAAAGTATCTGTACCCAAAAAAAAACTTTATTTTAAAATAAGTAATAAATTTTAAAAGAAAAGTTTTCTTATCTTGTTTTCATCATGGAATGTCGAACGTTTTATAATTTTGTCGCTATATCCTTATACGTTGGGGGATATAAATAGATTTACCGAAGTATTTCCGATGTAATTTTCTTCTTGTAGTTAAAGTCATTGATATCGGTATTAAATCAAGAGTAAAGCATTTTCAATTAGTGGTTTTGTTAAAGAATGATCATGTTATACATTTTTCCTTATGCGTTCAGGAAAAATGAACATAATAAAATTTATAATAAAATGTTATGACCAATGGGATAGAAAGTTTAATTTGAAATTTTGTTTTTCTAAATGAGAAAAAAATGAGGGCAATCACTAAATAACTTCAGTTACGCTGCATTCTTTCCTCTCAAACTTCAAATTTAACAAGGAAGATTGTTTTAGTTAAAATGTTATTCTGTTAAATGAATTGTATCGTTTCAAGGTGTTTGTTCTTTGTTAATTATAAAAGAATTTTAATTAAGAGTCCGCTGAGTATAAATAATCATGTTAAATGAGGAAAATTGCTTAGATTTTACGCTTCGATTATAGACATAACGTGTAATCCATTGACAGTTATTTATTTGTATACGTACAGTACATTTATTTTGTAAAGATAAAATACAATACTTGATTAAAGTTCTTACGATATGTCCACGAAACGTAAATTTTTGAGCGAAGAAAATAGCCTAGGTGTAACCTTCTTTGAAAAATTTCGAATTAAAGATTGTTGAATATATTTGGTCACTATTAAATACCAGATGATTTTTTTTTTATTTGAATACCCCTGAAGTGTTTGGCATATCCCTGAGAGTACAAGTACCACATGTTGAGAAATACAGCTTTGTGTTATATTAAAACAAGTGTAACAAATAAAAATATATTTACTATCTTATTCCATAAATATCTTAATTGAATTTATTATATACTAAATTTTATTTATTACAGTACTATAAAATGTAACTTTAATAATAGAGGAAATTATGATGACTTTTTCAAAATGTCATTTCTTTCCTGAAGTTTCTATGAAATTACATTATTTTTATGATACTTTAATGTCTTCGTTGCTAAATAATAATCCAACAAATTATGTTAGATTATTATTATACGTTGTGGCCAACTGTATAGGTAGGTATCAGTTCAATTTTTTTTGTATATAATATACTTAAGTATAAACATGTGACTAAGTTACGGCAGGAGGTCAGTTCACGAAAAAGGCAGCCAACTAGAAAGACATTCAGGAAACAACAACTATATTAATGAGTTTGAACTAATTTAACAATTAAGTAAATAGATCTTATAGTTATCTGTAGGCTATTGTTAACACTTTTCATTTTATGGCGGAATTAATAAATTAACATAAACTTAGTAACATATTCTAAAAATAAGTAGTCCTAAACCTAAATTTATTAGGATTTGATTCTTTTTAAAGGTTCTTTATTTAATTTTAATATGTAAAAAAATAGTATAGTATCTGATGTTATAAAATACGAATTAAAACTACTATAAACAGTAGATTTTAAGTAACGTAAACCAGGGATTGATCATAATAATAGTCAATCGAAAAAGAGGTAAAAGATCCTCTGACGAAGCTTTTAACATTTGGTTTCTTTCCTTTTGCGGCACTTAGTCTCAAATGAAGGTAGTAGTGTCGCAGCATGTTTTTATGTGTTCTTGTGTGTGCTTTAAAAGTTCTTTTAAAGCACACACAAGATTGAATTTATACAATACAATTGTATATTTGTATAATTGTATTTTTACAATACAATATGTATAAATGCAGTCTTAGTCTAAAACAACACAAAAATAAATGTTTCAAAAGAACTTCCAAGACACTTATTTTTGTGTTGTCTTTAATTGTATTTATTAATATAATGTTATATGTTGTGATTTTTTTTAAAAAAAGGTTTATAATAGACAATTATAAACTTCTTTTAATATATTTAATTTTTTAATCTTTTAATACTTTTTAAATGTAAAAACTTAAAAAAAGTCTATAATAAACACCTCTAGATTGAAAAAAATATTAAGTATATTAATTATTGCTACGGTTTATTCAAATACTTTTCACGTTTACACTAATAATATAAATCGAATTGTTATGATAATTATTCTATAATTATACAGTTTTTTACTGGATAATAATTATATAGCAATTTTCCAATATAATTTTCCGAAACATTCCATACATTAAATTGTTTTTTTTAATATCTCGTTTAATTAAATATTTAAAAATTGATATAGAAATCAAAAGTGCAATTTTTAGTAAATTTATATCCTTGTAGATTTAATCGGCTTTATTATAATTATTTCATAGTAAACAAATACTTGATTATAATCTTTAAGGACTTTTAATAAAGGACACCGTATTTTCGCACAATTAGAATCTCTCCAAACAATGTTATTGTCCTTCGATAATACAATAGATTATATTGAAAACTTGTTTAGTACAAATACAAATACAAGTATTATTATTGGCATGTCTGTCATAAAATTCATATTTCAAAATTTTTAATTTATTTTTAATGATAACACGACATAAATCTGATACAGAACGTAGAAATAATGCGACAGAGACATATGGAAGGATGTAATTGATATCAAAACATCGATCATAATTATGATTAATGATATCAGAAAGTAATCAAATGTCAGAGATATTTTATTACTTTTACTAACTTTGTTATTTTAGTTACCGTTATTATTGTGAATAAATCTCAAATATTTTACTCATAAACTGTAGCTACTAGACAAAATTGTTAAAATAATTAAAGATATCGCCGTTTATAGGCCTATGTCAAAGTTCACCGAGGATCTCCATAGAGCTATTTCAATTTTATGGCTTAATTTTACGCTTGTAAGGATAAAATTACATTCAAACCAATAATTTTTATTTAAAATGTTATCACAGTTGACGTCTGAATAAAACCTCACGATTAAAATTAAGTAACAACACGATTGAAATAATATAAAAGTAATTAGTTAATTACCATAATAAATTTATTATATTTGATATTTAATTAACGTGTTAAAGATTACTGAAATAACGAAGAAAGTTAATAGAATTACTGTATTATTAAAGTAGACAAATCAAGGAAGTAAAATACAGTAATACCCCGAACTTACTCGATAGGTGGGACCGAGCGATAACCGCGTAAGTCGAATTCTCGTAAGTCGGAGTATAATTTCGCATATAAATACATAGAAATAATTTTTAATTGGGGCCGGAGACTAAAGAAAACAATAATTTAGAAAAAAATGTTTAATAAAATCTTAGATAATACATATGTATAACAAATTAGGCCTATATTATTTTACAATTTTTCACATTTACTTGATTATTACGCCATAATTTTAACATTGTTTCC